>NW_028128282.1:0-45726 GCF_965231255.1 Vanellus vanellus
CTTTCAAATGCCACAGACAATTTGGCCCTCTCTGCTTTCCTGCGGACTCCATCCTCAAAAGCACCTATTTTCGCTTTCGGCAGCCTCCGGAGAAAAAAAGACAAACGTCCAGCTTTTGCTGCCACAGCAAAGGTGCCAGCGGGGAAAAGTAATGCTGGTTCTCACTGCCTCCTGGAACCCTTTCAAATGCCACAGACAATTTGGCCCTCTCTGCTTTCCTGTGGACTCCATCCTCAAAAGCACCTGTTTTCGCTTTCGGCAGCCTCCGGAGCAAAAAAGACAAACGTCCAGCTTTTGCTGCCACAGCAAAGGTGCCAGCGGGGAAAAGTAATGCTGGTTCTCACTGCCTCCTGGAACCCTCTCAAATGCCACAGACAATTTGGCCCTCTCTGCTTTCCTGCGGACTCCATCCTCAAAAGCACCTGTTTTCGCTTTCGGCAGCCTCCGGAGCAAAAAAGACAAACGTCCAGCTTTTGCTGCCACAGCAAAGGTGCCAGCGGGGAAAAGTAATGCTGGTTCTCACTGCCTCCTGGAACCCTTTCAAATGCCCCAGACAATTAAGCCCTCTCTGCTTTCCTGCGGACTCTATCCTCAAAAGCGCCTTTTTTCACTTTCGGCGCCCTCCGGTGGTAAAAAGACAAACGTCCAGCTTTTGCTGCCACAGCAAAGGTGCCAGCGGGGAAAAGTAATGCTGGTTCTCACTGCCTCCTGGAACTCTTTCAAATGCCACAGACAATTTGGCCCTCTCTGCTTTCCTGCGGACTCCATCCTCAAAAGCACCTATTTTCGCTTTCGGCAGCCTCCGGAGCAAAAAAGACAAACGTCCAGCTTTTGCTGCCACAGCAAAGGTGCCAGCGGGGAAAAGTAATGCTGGTTCTCACTGCCTCCTGGAACCCTTTCAAATGCCACAGACAATTTGGCCCTCTCTGCTTTCCTGCGGACTCCATCCTCAAAAGCACCTGTTTTCGCTTTCGGCAGCCTCCGGAGCAAAAAAGACAAACGTCCAGCTTTTGCTGCCACAGCAAAGGTGCCAGCGGGGAAAAGTAATGCTGGTTCTCACTGCCTCCTGGAACCCTTTCAAATGCCTCAGACAATTTGGCCCTCTCTGCTTTCCTGTGGACTCCATCCTCAAAAGCACCTGTTTTCGCTTTCGGCAACCTCCGGAGCAAAAAAGACAAACGTCCAGCTTTTGCTGCCACAGCAAAGGTGCCAGCGGGGAAAAGTAATGCTGGTTCTCACTGCCTCCTGGAACCCTTTCAAATGCCACAGACAATTTGGCCCTCTCTGCTTTCCTGCGGACTCCATCCTCAAAAGCACCTGTTTTTGCTTTCGGCAGCCTCCGGAGCAAAAAAGACAAACGTCCAGCTTTTGCTGCCACAGCAAAGGTGCCAGCGGGGAAAAGTAATGCTGGTTCTCACTGCCTCCTGGAACCTCTTCAAATGCCCCAGACAATTTGGCCCTCTCTGCTTTCCTGCGGACTCCATCCTCAAAAGCACCTGTTTTCGCTTTTGGCAACCTCCGGAGCAAAAAAGACAAACGTCCAGCTTTTGCTGCCACAGCAAAGGTGCCAGCGGGGAAAAGTAATGCTGGTTCTCACTGCCTCCTGGAACCCTTTCAAATGCCACAGACAATTTGGCCCTCTCTGCTTTCCTGCGGACTCCATCCTCAAAAGCACCTGTTTTCGCTTTCGGCAGCCTCCGGAGCAAAAAAGACAAACGTCCAGCTTTTGCTGCCACAGCAAAGGTGCCAGCGGGGAAAAGTAATGCTGGTTCTCACTGCCTCCTGGAACCCTTTCAAATGCCACAGACAATTTGGCCCTCTCTGCTTTCCTGTGGACTCCATCCTCAAAAGCACCTGTTTTCGCTTTCGGCAGCCTCCGGAGCAAAAAAGACAAACGTCCAGCTTTTGCTGCCACAGCAAAGGTGCCAGCGGGGAAAAGTAATGCTGGTTCTCACTGCCTCCTGGAACCCTTTCAAATGCCACAGACAATTTGGCCCTCTCTGCTTTCCTGCGGACTCCATCCTCAAAAGCACCTGTTTTCGCTTTCGGCAGCCTGCGGAGCAAAAAAGACAAACGTCCAGCTTTTGCTGCCACAGCAAAGGTGCCAGCGGGGAAAAGTAATGCTGGTTCTCACTGCCTCCTGGAACCTCTTCAAATGCCCCAGACAATTTGGCCCTCTCTGCTTTCCTGCGGACTCCATCCTCAAAAGCACCTGTTTTCGCTTTTGGCAACCTCCGGAGCAAAAAAGACAAACGTCCAGCTTTTGCTGCCACAGCAAAGGTGCCAGCGGGGAAAAGTAATGCTGGTTCTCACTGCCTCCTGGAACCCTTTCAAATGCCCCAGACAATTAAGCCCTCTCTGCTTTCCTGCGGACTCTATCCTCAAAAGCGCCTTTTTTCACTTTCGGCGCCCTCCGGTGGTAAAAAGACAAACGTCCAGGTTTTGCTGCCACAGCAAAGGTGCCAGCGGGGAAAAGTGATGCTGGTTCTCACTGCCTCCTGGAACTCTTTCAAATGCCACAGACAATTTGGCCCTCTCTGCTTTCCTGCGGACTCCATCCTCAAAAGCACCTATTTTCGCTTTCGGCAGCCTCCGGAGCAAAAAAGACAGACGTCCAGCTTTTGCTGCCACAGCAAAGGTGCCAGCGGGGAAAAGTAATGCTGGTTCTCACTGCCTTCTGGAACCCTTTCAAATGCCCCAGACAATTTGGCCCTCTCTGCTTTCCTGCGGACTCCATCCTCAAAAGCACCTGTTTTCGCTTTCGGCAACCTCCGGAGCAAAAAAGACAAACGTCCAGCTTTTGCTGCCACAGCAAAGGTGCCAGCGGGGAAAAGTAATGCTGGTTCTCACTGCCTCCTGGAACCTGTTCAAATGCCCCAGACAATTTGGCCCTCTCTGCTTTCCTGCGGACTCCATCCTCAAAAGCACCTGTTTTCGCTTTCGGCAGCCTCCGGAGCAAAAAAGACAAACGTCCAGCTTTTGCTGCCACAGCAAAGGTGCCAGCGGGGAAAAGTAATGCTGGTTCTCACTGCCTCCTGGAACCTCTTCAAATGCCACAGACATTTTGGCCCTCTCTCCTTTCCTGCGGACTCCATCCTCAAAAGCACCTGTTTTCGCTTTCGGCAACCTCATGAGCAAAAAAGACAAACGTCCAGCTTTTGCTGCCACAGCAAAGGTGCCAGCGGGGAAAAGTAATGCTGGTTCTCACTGCCTTCTGGAACCCTTTCAAATGCCACAGACAATTTGGCCCTCTCTGCTTTCCTGTGGACTCCATCCTCAAAAGCACCTGTTTTCGCTTTCGGCAACCTCCGGAGCAAAAAAGACAAACGTCCAGCTTTTGCTGCCACAGCAAAGGTGCCAGCGGGGAAAAGTAATGCTGGTTCTCACTGCCTCCTGGAACCCTTTCAAATGCCACAGACAATTTGGCCCTCTCTGCTTTCCTGCGGACTCCATCCTCAAAAGCACCTGTTTTTGCTTTCGGCAGCCTCCGGAGCAAAAAAGACAAACGTCCAGCTTTTGCTGCCACAGCAAAGGTGCCAGCGGGGAAAAGTAATGCTGGTTCTCACTGCCTCCTGGAACCTCTTCAAATGCCCCAGACAATTTGGCCCTCTCTGCTTTCCTGCGGACTCCATCCTCAAAAGCACCTGTTTTCGCTTTTGGCAACCTCCGGAGCAAAAAAGACAAACGTCCAGCTTTTGCTGCCACAGCAAAGGTGCCAGCGGGGAAAAGTAATGCTGGTTCTCACTGCCTCCTGGAACCCTTTCAAATGCCACAGACAATTTGGCCCTCTCTGCTTTCCTGCGGACTCCATCCTCAAAAGCACCTGTTTTCGCTTTCGGCAGCCTCCGGAGCAAAAAAGACAAACGTCCAGCTTTTGCTGCCACAGCAAAGGTGCCAGCGGGGAAAAGTAATGCTGGTTCTCACTGCCTCCTGGAACCCTTTCAAATGCCACAGACAATTTGGCCCTCTCTGCTTTCCTGCGGACTCCATCCTCAAAAGCACCTGTTTTCGCTTTCGGCAGCCTCCGGAGCAAAAAAGACAAACGTCCAGCTTTTGCTGCCACAGCAAAGGTGCCAGCGGGGAAAAGTAATGCTGGTTCTCACTGCCTCCTGGAACCTGTTCAAATGCCCCAGACAATTTGGCCCTCTCTGCTTTCCTGCGGACTCCATCCTCAAAAGCACCTGTTTTCGCTTTCGGCAGCCTCCGGAGCAAAAAAGACAAACGTCCAGCTTTTGCTGCCACAGCAAAGGTGCCAGCGGGGAAAAGTAATGCTGGTTCTCACTGCCTCCTGGAACCCTTTCAAATGCCACAGACAATTTGGCCCTCTCTGCTTTCCTGCGGACTCCATCCTCAAAAGCACCTGTTTTCGCTTTCGGCAGCCTCCGGAGCAAAAAAGACAAACGTCCAGCTTTTGCTGCCACAGCAAAGGTGCCAGCGGGGAAAAGTAATGCTGGTTCTCACTGCCTCCTGGAACCCTTTCAAATGCCACAGACAATTAAGCCCTCTCTGCTTTCCTGCGGAGTCTATCCTCAAAAGCGCCTTTTTTCACTTTCGGCGCCCTCAGGTGGTAAAAAGACAAACGTCCAGCTTTTGCTGCCACAGCAAAGGTGCCAGCGGGGAAAAGTAATGCTGGTTCTCACTGCCTCCTGGAACTCTTTCAAATGCCACAGACAATTTGGCCCTCTCTGCTTTCCTGCGGACTCCATCCTCAAAAGCACCTATTTTCGCTTTCGGCAGCCTCCGGAGAAAAAAAGACAAACGTCCAGCTTTTGCTGCCACAGCAAAGGTGCCAGCGGGGAAAAGTAATGCTGGTTCTCACTGCCTCCTGGAACCCTTTCAAATGCCACAGACAATTTGGCCCTCTCTGCTTTCCTGTGGACTCCATCCTCAAAAGCACCTGTTTTCGCTTTCGGCAGCCTCCGGAGCAAAAAAGACAAACGTCCAGCTTTTGCTGCCACAGCAAAGGTGCCAGCGGGGAAAAGTAATGCTGGTTCTCACTGCCTCCTGGAACCCTTTCAAATGCCACAGACAATTTGGCCCTCTCTGCTTTCCTGCGGACTCCATCCTCAAAAGCACCTGTTTTCGCTTTCGGCAGCCTCCGGAGCAAAAAAGACAAACGTCCAGCTTTTGCTGCCACAGCAAAGGTGCCAGCGGGGAAAAGTAATGCTGGTTCTCACTGCCTCCTGGAACCCTTTCAAATGCCCCAGACAATTAAGCCCTCTCTGCTTTCCTGCGGACTCTATCCTCAAAAGCGCCTTTTTTCACTTTCGGCGCCCTCCGGTGGTAAAAAGACAAACGTCCAGCTTTTGCTGCCACAGCAAAGGTGCCAGCGGGGAAAAGTAATGCTGGTTCTCACTGCCTCCTGGAACTCTTTCAAATGCCACAGACAATTTGGCCCTCTCTGCTTTCCTGCGGACTCCATCCTCAAAAGCACCTATTTTCGCTTTCGGCAGCCTCCGGAGCAAAAAAGACAAACGTCCAGCTTTTGCTGCCACAGCAAAGGTGCCAGCGGGGAAAAGTAATGCTGGTTCTCACTGCCTCCTGGAACCCTTTCAAATGCCACAGACAATTTGGCCCTCTCTGCTTTCCTGCGGACTCCATCCTCAAAAGCACCTGTTTTCGCTTTCGGCAGCCTCCGGAGCAAAAAAGACAAACGTCCAGCTTTTGCTGCCACAGCAAAGGTGCCAGCGGGGAAAAGTAATGCTGGTTCTCACTGCCTCCTGGAACCCTTTCAAATGCCTCAGACAATTTGGCCCTCTCTGCTTTCCTGTGGACTCCATCCTCAAAAGCACCTGTTTTCGCTTTCGGCAACCTCCGGAGCAAAAAAGACAAACGTCCAGCTTTTGCTGCCACAGCAAAGGTGCCAGCGGGGAAAAGTAATGCTGGTTCTCACTGCCTCCTGGAACCCTTTCAAATGCCACAGACAATTTGGCCCTCTCTGCTTTCCTGCGGACTCCATCCTCAAAAGCACCTGTTTTTGCTTTCGGCAGCCTCCGGAGCAAAAAAGACAAACGTCCAGCTTTTGCTGCCACAGCAAAGGTGCCAGCGGGGAAAAGTAATGCTGGTTCTCACTGCCTCCTGGAACCTCTTCAAATGCCCCAGACAATTTGGCCCTCTCTGCTTTCCTGCGGACTCCATCCTCAAAAGCACCTGTTTTCGCTTTTGGCAACCTCCGGAGCAAAAAAGACAAACGTCCAGCTTTTGCTGCCACAGCAAAGGTGCCAGCGGGGAAAAGTAATGCTGGTTCTCACTGCCTCCTGGAACCCTTTCAAATGCCACAGACAATTTGGCCCTCTCTGCTTTCCTGCGGACTCCATCCTCAAAAGCACCTGTTTTCGCTTTCGGCAGCCTCCGGAGCAAAAAAGACAAACGTCCAGCTTTTGCTGCCACAGCAAAGGTGCCAGCGGGGAAAAGTAATGCTGGTTCTCACTGCCTCCTGGAACCCTTTCAAATGCCACAGACAATTTGGCCCTCTCTGCTTTCCTGTGGACTCCATCCTCAAAAGCACCTGTTTTCGCTTTCGGCAGCCTCCGGAGCAAAAAAGACAAACGTCCAGCTTTTGCTGCCACAGCAAAGGTGCCAGCGGGGAAAAGTAATGCTGGTTCTCACTGCCTCCTGGAACCCTTTCAAATGCCACAGACAATTTGGCCCTCTCTGCTTTCCTGCGGACTCCATCCTCAAAAGCACCTGTTTTCGCTTTCGGCAGCCTGCGGAGCAAAAAAGACAAACGTCCAGCTTTTGCTGCCACAGCAAAGGTGCCAGCGGGGAAAAGTAATGCTGGTTCTCACTGCCTCCTGGAACCTCTTCAAATGCCCCAGACAATTTGGCCCTCTCTGCTTTCCTGCGGACTCCATCCTCAAAAGCACCTGTTTTCGCTTTTGGCAACCTCCGGAGCAAAAAAGACAAACGTCCAGCTTTTGCTGCCACAGCAAAGGTGCCAGCGGGGAAAAGTAATGCTGGTTCTCACTGCCTCCTGGAACCCTTTCAAATGCCCCAGACAATTAAGCCCTCTCTGCTTTCCTGCGGACTCTATCCTCAAAAGCGCCTTTTTTCACTTTCGGCGCCCTCCGGTGGTAAAAAGACAAACGTCCAGGTTTTGCTGCCACAGCAAAGGTGCCAGCGGGGAAAAGTGATGCTGGTTCTCACTGCCTCCTGGAACTCTTTCAAATGCCACAGACAATTTGGCCCTCTCTGCTTTCCTGCGGACTCCATCCTCAAAAGCACCTATTTTCGCTTTCGGCAGCCTCCGGAGCAAAAAAGACAGACGTCCAGCTTTTGCTGCCACAGCAAAGGTGCCAGCGGGGAAAAGTAATGCTGGTTCTCACTGCCTTCTGGAACCCTTTCAAATGCCCCAGACAATTTGGCCCTCTCTGCTTTCCTGCGGACTCCATCCTCAAAAGCACCTGTTTTCGCTTTCGGCAACCTCCGGAGCAAAAAAGACAAACGTCCAGCTTTTGCTGCCACAGCAAAGGTGCCAGCGGGGAAAAGTAATGCTGGTTCTCACTGCCTCCTGGAACCTGTTCAAATGCCCCAGACAATTTGGCCCTCTCTGCTTTCCTGCGGACTCCATCCTCAAAAGCACCTGTTTTCGCTTTCGGCAGCCTCCGGAGCAAAAAAGACAAACGTCCAGCTTTTGCTGCCACAGCAAAGGTGCCAGCGGGGAAAAGTAATGCTGGTTCTCACTGCCTCCTGGAACCTCTTCAAATGCCACAGACATTTTGGCCCTCTCTCCTTTCCTGCGGACTCCATCCTCAAAAGCACCTGTTTTCGCTTTCGGCAACCTCATGAGCAAAAAAGACAAACGTCCAGCTTTTGCTGCCACAGCAAAGGTGCCAGCGGGGAAAAGTAATGCTGGTTCTCACTGCCTTCTGGAACCCTTTCAAATGCCACAGACAATTTGGCCCTCTCTGCTTTCCTGCGGACTCCATCCTCAAAAGCACCTGTTTTCGCTTTCGGCAGCCTCCGGAGCAAAAAAGACAAACGTCCAGCTTTTGCTGCCACAGCAAAGGTGCCAGCGGGGAAAAGTAATGCTGGTTCTCACTGCCTCCTGGAACCCTTTCAAATGCCACAGACAATTTGGCCCTCTCTGCTTTCCTGCGGACTCCATCCTCAAAAGCACCTGTTTTCGCTTTCGGCAGCCTCCGGAGCAAAAAAGACAAACGTCCAGCTTTTGCTGCCACAACAAAGGTGCCAGCGGGGAAAAGTAATGCTGGTTCTCACTGCCTCCTGGAACCCTTTCAAATGCCCCAGACAATTTGGCCCTCTCTGCTTTCCTGCGGACTCCATCCTCAAAAGCACCTGTTTTCGCTTTCGGCAACCTCCGGAGCAAAAAAGACAAACGTCCAGCTTTTGCTGCCACAGCAAAGGTGCCAGAGGGGAAAAGTAATGCTGGTTCTCACTGCCTCCTGGAACCCTTTCAAATGCCACAGACAATTTGGCCCTCTCTGCTTTCCTGCGGACTCCATCCTCAAAAGCACCTGTTTTTGCTTTCGGCAGCCTCCGGAGCAAAAAAGACAAACGTCCAGCTTTTGCTGCCACAGCAAAGGTGCCAGCGGGGAAAAGTAATGCTGGTTCTCACTGCCTCCTGGAACCTCTTCAAATGCCCCAGACAATTTGGCCCTCTCTGCTTTCCTGCGGACTCCATCCTCAAAAGCACCTGTTTTCGCTTTTGGCAACCTCCGGAGCAAAAAAGACAAACGTCCAGCTTTTGCTGCCACAGCAAAGGTGCCAGCGGGGAAAAGTAATGCTGGTTCTCACTGCCTCCTGGAACCCTTTCAAATGCCCCAGACAATTTGGCCCTCTCTGCTTTCCTGCGGACTCCATCCTCAAAAGCACCTGTTTTCGCTTTCGGCAGCCTCCGGAGCAAAAAAGACAAACGTCCAGCTTTTGCTGCCACAGCAAAGGTGCCAGCGGGGAAAAGTAATGCTGGTTCTCACTGCCTCCTGGAACCCTTTCAAATGCCCCAGACAATTTGGCCCTCTCTGCTTTCCTGTGGACTCCATCCTCAAAAGCACCTGTTTTCGCTTTCGGCAACCTCCGGAGCAAAAAAGACAAACGTCCAGCTTTTGCTGCCACAGCAAAGGTGCCAGCGGGGAAAAGTAATGCTGGTTCTCACTGCCTCCTGGAACCCTTTCAAATGCCACAGACAATTTGGCCCTCTCTGCTTTCCTGCGGACTCCATCCTCAAAAGCACCTGTTTTTGCTTTCGGCAGCCTCCGGAGCAAAAAAGACAAACGTCCAGCTTTTGCTGCCACAGCAAAGGTGCCAGCGGGGAAAAGTAATGCTGGTTCTCACTGCCTCCTGGAACCTCTTCAAATGCCCCAGACAATTTGGCCCTCTCTGCTTTCCTGCGGACTCCATCCTCAAAAGCACCTGTTTTCGCTTTTGGCAACCTCCGGAGCAAAAAAGACAAACGTCCAGCTTTTGCTGCCACAGCAAAGGTGCCAGCGGGGAAAAGTAATGCTGGTTCTCACTGCCTCCTGGAACCCTTTCAAATGCCACAGACAATTTGGCCCTCTCTGCTTTCCTGCGGACTCCATCCTCAAAAGCACCTGTTTTCGCTTTCGGCAGCCTCCGGAGCAAAAAAGACAAACGTCCAGCTTTTGCTGCCACAGCAAAGGTGCCAGCGGGGAAAAGTAATGCTGGTTCTCACTGCCTCCTGGAACCCTTTCAAATGCCCCAGACAATTTGGCCCTCTCTGCTTTCCTGCGGACTCCATCCTCAAAAGCACCTGTTTTCGCTTTCGGCAGCCTCCGGAGCAAAAAAGACAAACGTCCAGCTTTTGCTGCCACAGCAAAGGTGCCAGCGGGGAAAAGTAATGCTGGTTCTCACTGCCTCCTGGAACCTGTTCAAATGCCCCAGACAATTTGGCCCTCTCTGCTTTCCTGCGGACTCCATCCTCAAAAGCACCTGTTTTCGCTTTCGGCAGCCTCCGGAGCAAAAAAGACAAACGTCCAGCTTTTGCTGCCACAGCAAAGGTGCCAGCGGGGAAAAGTAATGCTGGTTCTCACTGCCTCCTGGAACCCTTTCAAATGCCACAGACAATTTGGCCCTCTCTGCTTTCCTGTGGACTCCATCCTCAAAAGCACCTGTTTTCGCTTTCGGCAGCCTCCGGAGCAAAAAAGACAAACGTCCAGCTTTTGCTGCCACAGCAAAGGTGCCAGCGGGGAAAAGTAATGCTGGTTCTCACTGCCTCCTGGAACCCTTTCAAATGCCACAGACAATTAAGCCCTCTCTGCTTTCCTGCGGAGTCTATCCTCAAAAGCGCCTTTTTTCACTTTCGGCGCCCTCAGGTGGTAAAAAGACAAACGTCCAGCTTTTGCTGCCACAGCAAAGGTGCCAGCGGGGAAAAGTAATGCTGGTTCTCACTGCCTCCTGGAACTCTTTCAAATGCCACAGACAATTTGGCCCTCTCTGCTTTCCTGCGGACTCCATCCTCAAAAGCACCTATTTTCGCTTTCGGCAGCCTCCGGAGAAAAAAAGACAAACGTCCAGCTTTTGCTGCCACAGCAAAGGTGCCAGCGGGGAAAAGTAATGCTGGTTCTCACTGCCTCCTGGAACCCTTTCAAATGCCACAGACAATTTGGCCCTCTCTGCTTTCCTGTGGACTCCATCCTCAAAAGCACCTGTTTTCGCTTTCGGCAGCCTCCGGAGCAAAAAAGACAAACGTCCAGCTTTTGCTGCCACAGCAAAGGTGCCAGCGGGGAAAAGTAATGCTGGTTCTCACTGCCTCCTGGAACCCTTTCAAATGCCACAGACAATTTGGCCCTCTCTGCTTTCCTGCGGACTCCATCCTCAAAAGCACCTGTTTTCGCTTTCGGCAGCCTCCGGAGCAAAAAAGACAAACGTCCAGCTTTTGCTGCCACAGCAAAGGTGCCAGCGGGGAAAAGTAATGCTGGTTCTCACTCCCTCCTGGAACCCTTTCAAATGCCCCAGACAATTAAGCCCTCTCTGCTTTCCTGCGGACTCTATCCTCAAAAGCGCCTTTTTTCACTTTCGGCGCCCTCCGGTGGTAAAAAGACAAACGTCCAGCTTTTGCTGCCACAGCAAAGGTGCCAGCGGGGAAAAGTAATGCTGGTTCTCACTGCCTCCTGGAACTCTTTCAAATGCCACAGACAATTTGGCCCTCTCTGCTTTCCTGCGGACTCCATCCTCAAAAGCACCTATTTTCCCTTTCGGCAGCCTCCGGAGCAAAAAAGACAAACGTCCAGCCTTTGATGCCACAACAAAGGTGCCAGCGGGGAAAAGTAATGCTGGTTCTCACTGCCTCCTGGAACCCTTTCAAATGCCACAGACAATTTGGCCCTCTCTGCTTTCCTGTGGACTCCATCCTCAAAAGCACCTGTTTTCGCTTTCGGCAGCCTCCGGAGCAAAAAAGACAAACGTCCAGCTTTTGCTGCCACAGCAAAGGTGCCAGCGGGGAAAAGTAATGCTGGTTCTCACTGCCTCCTGGAACCCTTTCAAATGCCACAGACAATTTGGCCCTCTCTGCTTTCCTGCGGACTCCATCCTCAAAAGCACCTGTTTTCGCTTTCGGCAGCCTCCGGAGCAAAAAAGACAAACGTCCAGCTTTTGCTGCCACAGCAAAGGTGCCAGCGGGGAAAAGTAATGCTGGTTCTCACTGCCTCCTGGAACCCTTTCAAATGCCCCAGACAATTAAGCCCTCTCTGCTTTCCTGCGGACTCCATCCTCAAAAGCACCTGTTTTCGCTTTCGGCAGCCTCCGGAGCAAAAAAGACAAACGTCCAGCTTTTGCTGCCACAGCAAAGGTGCCAGCGGGGAAAAGTAATGCTGGTTCTCACTGCCTCCTGGAACCCTTTCAAATGCCACAGACAATTTGGCCCTCTCTGCTTTCCTGTGGACTCCATCCTCAAAAGCACCTGTTTTCGCTTTCGGCAGCCTCCGGAGCAAAAAAGACAAACGTCCAGCTTTTGCTGCCACAGCAAAGGTGCCAGCGGGGAAAAGTAATGCTGGTTCTCACTGCCTCCTGGAACCCTTTCAAATGCCCCAGACAATTAAGCCCTCTCTGCTTTCCTGCGGACTCCATCCTCAAAAGCACCTGTTTTCGCTTTCGGCAGCCTCCGGAGCAAAAAAGACAAACGTCCAGCTTTTGCTGCCACAGCAAAGGTGCCAGCGGGGAAAAGTAATGCTGGTTCTCACTGCCTCCTGGAACCCTTTCAAATGCCCCAGACAATTAAGCCCTCTCTGCTTTCCTGCGGACTCTATCCTCAAAAGCGCCTTTTTTCACTTTCGGCGCACTCCGGTGGTAAAAAGACAAACGTCCAGCTTTTGCTGCCACAGCAAAGGTGCCAGCGGGGAAAAGTGATGCTGGTTCTCACTGCCTCCTGGAACTCTTTCAAATGCCACAGACAATTTGGCCCTCTCTGCTTTCCTGCGGACTCCATCCTCAAAAGCACCTGTTTTCGCTTTCGGCAGCCTCCGGAGCAAAAAAGACAAACGTCCAGCTTTTGCTGCCACAGCAAAGGTGCCAGCGGGGAAAAGTAATGCTGGTTCTCACTGCCTCCTGGAACCCTTTCAAATGCCCCAGACAATTTGGCCCTCTCTGCTTTCCTGCGGACTCCATCCTCAAAAGCACCTGTTTTCGCTTTCGGCAGCCTCCGGAGCAAAAAAGACAAACGTCCAGCTTTTGCTGCCACAACAAAGGTGCCAGAGGGGAAAAGTAATGCTGGTTCTCACTGCCTCCTGGAACCCTTTCAAATGCCACAGACAATTTGGCCCTCTCTGCTTTCCTGCGGACTCCATCCTCAAAAGCACCTGTTTTTGCTTTCGGCAGCCTCCGGAGCAAAAAAGACAAACGTCCAGCTTTTGCTGCCACAGCAAAGGTGCCAGCGGGGAAAAGTAATGCTGGTTCTCACTGCCTCCTGGAACCTCTTCAAATGCCCCAGACAATTTGGCCCTCTCTGCTTTCCTGCGGACTCCATCCTCAAAAGCACCTGTTTTCGCTTTTGGCAACCTCCGGAGCAAAAAAGACAAACGTCCAGCTTTTGCTGCCACAGCAAAGGTGCCAGCGGGGAAAAGTAATGCTGGTTCTCACTGCCTCCTGGAACCCTTTCAAATGCCACAGACAATTTGGCCCTCTCTGCTTTCCTGCGGACTCCATCCTCAAAAGCACCTGTTTTCGCTTTCGGCAACCTCCGGAGCAAAAAAGACAAACGTCCAGCTTTTGCTGCCACAGCAAAGGTGCCAGCGGGGAAAAGTAATGCTGGTTCTCACTGCCTCCTGGAACCCTTTCAAATGCCTCAGACAATTTGGCCCTCTCTGCTTTCCTGTGGACTCCATCCTCAAAAGCACCTGTTTTCGCTTTCGGCAACCTCCGGAGCAAAAAAGACAAACGTCCAGCTTTTGCTGCCACAGCAAAGGTGCCAACGGGGAAAAGTAATGCTGGTTCTCACTGCCTCCTGGAACCCTTACAAATGCCACAGACAATTTGGCCCTCTCTGCTTTCCTGCGGACTCCATCCTCAAAAGCACCTTTTTTGGCTTTCGGCAACCTCCGGAGCAAAAAAGACAAACGTCCAGCTTTTGCTGCCACAGCAAAGGTGCCAGCGGGGAAAAGTAATGCTGGTTCTCACTGCCTCCTGGAACCCTTTCAAATGCCACAGACAATTTGGCCCTCTCTGCTTTCCTGCGGACTCCATCCTCAAAAGCACCTGTTTTCGCTTTCGGCAGCCTCCGGAGCAAAAAAGACAAACGTCCAGCTTTTGCTGCCACAGCAAAGGTGCCAGCGGGGAAAAGTAATGCTGGTTCTCACTGCCTCCTGGAACCCTTTCAAATGCCACAGACAATTTGGCCCTCTCTGCTTTCCTGCGGACTCCATCCTCAAAAGCACCTGTTTTCGCTTTCGGCAGCCTCCGGAGCAAAAAAGACAAACGTCCAGCTTTTGCTGCCACAGCAAAGGTGCCAGCGGGGAAAAGTAATGCTGGTTCTCACTGCCTCCTGGAACCCTTTCAAATGCCACAGACAATTTGGCCCTCTCTGCTTTCCTGCGGACTCCATCCTCAAAAGCACCTGTTTTCGCTTTCGGCAGCCTCCGGAGCAAAAAAGACAAACGTCCAGCTTTTGCTGCCACAACAAAGGTGCCAGCGGGGAAAAGTAATGCTGGTTCTCACTGCCTCCTGGAACCCTTTCAAATGCCCCAGACAATTTGGCCCTCTCTGCTTTCCTGCGGACTCCATCCTCAAAAGCACCTGTTTTCGCTTTCGGCAGCCTGCGGAGCAAAAAAGACAAACGTCCAGCTTTTGCTGCCACAGCAAAGGTGCCAGCGGGGAAAAGTAATGCTGGTTCTCACTGCCTCCTGGAACCTCTTCAAATGCCCCAGACAATTTGGCCCTCTCTGCTTTCCTGCGGACTCCATCCTCAAAAGCACCTGTTTTCGCTTTCGGCAACCTCCGGAGCAAAAAAGACAAACGTCCAGCTTTTGCTGCCACAGCAAAGGTGCCAGCGGGGAAAAGTAATGCTGGTTCTCACTGCCTCCTGGAACCTCTTCAAATGCCACAGACATTTTGGCCCTCTCTGCTTTCCTGCGGACTCCATCCTCAAAAGCACCTGTTTTTGCTTTCGGCAGCCTCCGGAGCAAAAAAGACAAACGTCCAGCTTTTGCTGCCACAGCAAAGGTGCCAGCGGGGAAAAGTAATGCTGGTTCTCACTGCCTCCTGGAACCCTTTCAAATGCCCCAGACAATTTGGCCCTCTCTGCTTTCCTGCGGACTCCATCCTCAAAAGCACCTGTTTTCGCTTTCGGCAACCTCCGGAGCAAAAAAGACAAACGTCCAGCTTTTGCTGCCACAGCAAAGGTGCCAGCGGGGAAAAGTAATGCTGGTTCTCACTGCCTCCTGGAACCTCTTCAAATGCCCCAGACAATTTGGCCCTCTCTGCTTTCCTGCGGACTCCATCCTCAAAAGCACCTGTTTTCGCTTTTGGCAACCTCCGGAGCAAAAAAGACAAACGTCCAGCTTTCGCTGCCACAGCAAAGGTGCCAGCGGGGAAAAGTAATGCTGGTTCTCACTGCCTCCTGGAACCCTTTCAAATGCCCCAGACAATTAAGCCCTCTCTGCTTTCCTGCGGACTCTATCCTCAAAAGCGCCTTTTTTCACTTTCGGCGCCCTCCGGTGGTAAAAAGACAAACGTCCAGGTTTTGCTGCCACAGCAAAGGTGCCAGCGGGGAAAAGTGATGCTGGTTCTCACTGCCTCCTGGAACTCTTTCAAATGCCACAGACAATTTGGCCCTCTCTGCTTTCCTGCGGACTCCATCCTCAAAAGCACCTATTTTCGCTTTCGGCAGCCTCCGGAGCAAAAAAGACAGACGTCCAGCTTTTGCTGCCACAGCAAAGGTGCCAGCGGGGAAAAGTAATGCTGGTTCTCACTGCCTCCTGGAACCCTTTCAAATGCCCCAGACAATTTGGCCCTCTCTGCTTTCCTGCGGACTCCATCCTCAAAAGCACCTGTTTTCGCTTTCGGCAACCTCCGGAGCAAAAAAGACAAACGTCCAGCTTTTGCTGCCACAGCAAAGGTGCCAGCGGGGAAAAGTAATGCTGGTTCTCACTGCCTCCTGGAACCTGTTCAAATGCCCCAGACAATTTGGCCCTCTCTGCTTTCCTGCGGACTCCATCCTCAAAAGCACCTGTTTTCGCTTTCGGCAGCCTCCGGAGCAAAAAAGACAAACGTCCAGCTTTTGCTGCCACAGCAAAGGTGCCAGCGGGGAAAAGTAATGCTGGTTCTCACTGCCTCCTGGAACCTCTTCAAATGCCACAGACATTTTGGCCCTCTCTGCTTTCCTGCGGACTCCATCCTCAAAAGCACCTGTTTTCGCTTTCGGCAACCTCATGAGCAAAAAAGACAAACGTCCAGCTTTTGCTGCCACAGCAAAGGTGCCAGCGGGGAAAAGTAATGCTGGTTCTCACTGCCTCCTGGAACTCTTTCAAATGCCCCAGACAATTTGGCCCTCTCTGCTTTCCTGCGGACTCCATCCTCAAAAGCACCTGTTTTCGCTTTCGGCAGCCTCCGGAGCAAAAAAGACAAACGTCCAGCTTTTGCTGCCACAGCAAAGGTGCCAGCGGGGAAAAGTAATGCTGGTTCTCACTGCCTCCTGGAACCCTTTCAAATGCCCCAGACAATTTGGCCCTCTCTGCTTTCCTGAAAAGTCTATCCTCAAAAGCACCTGTTTTCGCTTTCGGCAGCCTCCGGAGCAAAAAAGACAAACGTCCAGCTTTTGCTGCCACAGCAAAGGTGCCAGCGGGGAAAAGTAATGCTGGTTCTCACTGCCTCCTGGAACCCTTTCAAATGCCACAGACAATTTGGCCCTCTCTGCTTTCCTGCGGACTCCATCCTCAAAAGCACCTGTTTTCGCTTTCGGCAACCTCCGGAGCAAAAAAGACAAACGTCCAGCTTTTGCTGCCACAGCAAAGGTGCCAGCGGGGAAAAGTAATGCTGGTTCTCACTGCCTCCTGGAACCCTTTCAAATGCCACAGACAATTTGGCCCTCTCTGCTTTCCTGCGGACTCCATCCTCAAAAGCACCTGTTTTCGCTTTCGGCAGCCTCCGGAGCAAAAAAGACAAACGTCCAGCTTTTGCTGCCACAGCAAAGGTGCCAGCGGGGAAAAGTAATGCTGGTTCTCACTGCCTCCTGGAACCCTTTCAAATGCCACAGACAATTTGGCCCTCTCTGCTTTCCTGCGGACTCCATCCTCAAAAGCACCTGTTTTCGCTTTCGGCAACCTCCGGAGCAAAAAAGACAAACGTCCAGCTTTTGCTGCCACAGCAAAGGTGCCAGCGGGGAAAAGTAATGCTGGTTCTCACTGCCTCCTGGAACCCTTTCAAATGCCACAGACAATTTGGCCCTCTCTGCTTTCCTGCGGACTCCATCCTCAAAAGCACCTGTTTTCGCTTTCGGCAGCCTCCGGAGCAAAAAAGACAAACGTCCAGCTTTTGCTGCCACAGCAAAGGTGCCAGCGGGGAAAAGTAATGCTGGTTCTCACTGCCTCCTGGAACCCTTTCAAATGCCACAGACAATTTGGCCCTCTCTGCTTTCCTGCGGACTCCATCCTCAAAAGCACCTGTTTTTGCTTTCGGCAGCCTCCGGAGCAAAAAAGACAAACGTCCAGCTTTTGCTGCCACAGCAAAGGTGCCAGCGGGGAAAAGTAATGCTGGTTCTCACTGCCTCCTGGAACCTCTTCAAATGCCCCAGACAATTTGGCCCTCTCTGCTTTCCTGCGGACTCCATCCTCAAAAGCACCTGTTTTCGCTTTCGGCAACCTCCGGAGCAAAAAAGACAAACGTCCAGCTTTTGCTGCCACAGCAAAGGTGCCAGCGGGGAAAAGTAATGCTGGTTCTCACTGCCTCCTGGAACCTCTTCAAATGCCACAGACATTTTGGCCCTCTCTGCTTTCCTGCGGACTCCATCCTCAAAAGCACCTGTTTTTGCTTTCGGCAGCCTCCGGAGCAAAAAAGACAAACGTCCAGCTTTTGCTGCCACAGCAAAGGTGCCAGCGGGGAAAAGTAATGCTGGTTCTCACTGCCTCCTGGAACCCTTTCAAATGCCCCAGACAATTTGGCCCTCTCTGCTTTCCTGCGGACTCCATCCTCAAAAGCACCTGTTTTCGCTTTCGGCAACCTCCGGAGCAAAAAAGACAAACGTCCAGCTTTTGCTGCCACAGCAAAGGTGCCAGCGGGGAAAAGTAATGCTGGTTCTCACTGCCTCCTGGAACCTCTTCAAATGCCCCAGACAATTTGGCCCTCTCTGCTTTCCTGCGGACTCCATCCTCAAAAGCACCTGTTTTCGCTTTTGGCAACCTCCGGAGCAAAAAAGACAAACGTCCAGCTTTTGCTGCCACAGCAAAGGTGCCAGCGGGGAAAAGTAATGCTGGTTCTCACTGCCTCCTGGAACCCTTTCAAATGCCCCAGACAATTAAGCCCTCTCTGCTTTCCTGCGGACTCTATCCTCAAAAGCGCCTTTTTTCACTTTCGGCGCCCTCCGGTGGTAAAAAGACAAACGTCCAGGTTTTGCTGCCACAGCAAAGGTGCCAGCGGGGAAAAGTGATGCTGGTTCTCACTGCCTCCTGGAACTCTTTCAAATGCCACAGACAATTTGGCCCTCTCTGCTTTCCTGCGGACTCCATCCTCAAAAGCACCTATTTTCGCTTTCGGCAGCCTCCGGAGCAAAAAAGACAGACGTCCAGCTTTTGCTGCCACAGCAAAGGTGCCAGCGGGGAAAAGTAATGCTGGTTCTCACTGCCTCCTGGAACCCTTTCAAATGCCCCAGACAATTTGGCCCTCTCTGCTTTCCTGCGGACTCCATCCTCAAAAGCACCTGTTTTCGCTTTCGGCAACCTCCGGAGCAAAAAAGACAAACGTCCAGCTTTTGCTGCCACAGCAAAGGTGCCAGCGGGGAAAAGTAATGCTGGTTCTCACTGCCTCCTGGAACCTGTTCAAATGCCCCAGACAATTTGGCCCTCTCTGCTTTCCTGCGGACTCCATCCTCAAAAGCACCTGTTTTCGCTTTCGGCAGCCTCCGGAGCAAAAAAGACAAACGTCCAGCTTTTGCTGCCACAGCAAAGGTGCCAGCGGGGAAAAGTAATGCTGGTTCTCACTGCCTCCTGGAACCTCTTCAAATGCCACAGACATTTTGGCCCTCTCTGCTTTCCTGCGGACTCCATCCTCAAAAGCACCTGTTTTCGCTTTCGGCAGCCTCCGGAGCAAAAAAGACAAACGTCCAGCTTTTGCTGCCACAGCAAAGGTGCCAGCGGGGAAAAGTAATGCTGGTTCTCACTGCCTCCTGGAACTCTTTCAAATGCCACAGACAATTTGGCCCTCTCTGCTTTCCTGCGGACTCCATCCTCAAAAGCACCTGTTTTCGCTTTCGGCAGCCTCCGGAGCAAAAAAGACAAACGTCCAGCTTTTGCTGCCACAGCAAAGGTGCCAGCGGGGAAAAGTAATGCTGGTTCTCACTGCCTCCTGGAACCTGTTCAAATGCCCCAGACAATTTGGCCCTCTCTGCTTTCCTGCGGACTCCATCCTCAAAAGCACCTGTTTTCGCTTTCGGCAGCCTCCGGAGCAAAAAAGACAAACGTCCAGCTTTTGCTGCCACAGCAAAGGTGCCAGCGGGGAAAAGTAATGCTGGTTCTCACTGCCTCCTGGAACCCTTTCAAATGCCACAGACAATTTGGCCCTCTCTGCTTTCCTGCGGACTCCATCCTCAAAAGCACCTGTTTTCGCTTTCGGCAACCTCCGGAGCAAAAAAGACAAACGTCCAGCTTTTGCTGCCACAGCAAAGGTGCCAGCGGGGAAAAGTAATGCTGGTTCTCACTGCCTCCTGGAACCCTTTCAAATGCCACAGACAATTTGGCCCTCTCTGCTTTCCTGCGGACTCCATCCTCAAAAGCACCTGTTTTCGCTTTCGGCAGCCTCCGGAGCAAAAAAGACAAACGTCCAGCTTTTGCTGCCACAGCAAAGGTGCCAGCGGGGAAAAGTAATGCTGGTTCTCACTGCCTCCTGGAACCCTTTCAAATGCCACAGACAATTTGGCCCTCTCTGCTTTCCTGCGGACTCCATCCTCAAAAGCACCTTTTTTCGCTTTCGGCAACCTCCGGAGCAAAAAAGACAAACGTCCAGCTTTTGCTGCCACAGCAAAGGTGCCAGCGGGGAAAAGTAATGCTGGTTCTCACTGCCTCCTGGAACCCTTTCAAATGCCACAGACAATTTGGCCCTCTCTGCTTTCCTGCGGACTCCATCCTCAAAAGCACCTGTTTTCGCTTTCGGCAGCCTCCGGAGCAAAAAAGACAAACGTCCAGCTTTTGCTGCCACAGCAAAGGTGCCAGCGGGGAAAAGTAATGCTGGTTCTCACTGCCTCCTGGAACCCTTTCAAATGCCACAGACAATTTGGCCCTCTCTGCTTTCCTGCGGACTCCATCCTCAAAAGCACCTGTTTTCGCTTTCGGCAGCCTCCGGAGCAAAAAAGACAAACGTCCAGCTTTTGCTGCCACAGCAAAGGTGCCAGCGGGGAAAAGTAATGCTGGTTCTCACTGCCTCCTGGAACCCTTTCAAATGCCACAGACAATTTGGCCCTCTCTGCTTTCCTGCGGACTCCATCCTCAAAAGCACCTGTTTTTGCTTTCGGCAGCCTCCGGAGCAAAAAAGACAAACGTCCAGCTTTTGCTGCCACAGCAAAGGTGCCAGCGGGGAAAAGTAATGCTGGTTCTCACTGCCTCCTGGAACCTCTTCAAATGCCCCAGACAATTTGGCCCTCTCTGCTTTCCTGCGGACTCCATCCTCAAAAGCACCTGTTTTCGCTTTTGGCAACCTCCGGAGCAAAAAAGACAAACGTCCAGCTTTTGCTGCCACAGCAAAGGTGCCAGCGGGGAAAAGTAATGCTGGTTCTCACTGCCTCCTGGAACCCTTTCAAATGCCACAGACAATTTGGCCCTCTCTGCTTTCCTGCGGACTCCATCCTCAAAAGCACCTGTTTTCGCTTTCGGCAGCCTCCGGAGCAAAAAAGACAAACGTCCAGCTTTTGCTGCCACAGCAAAGGTGCCAGCGGGGAAAAGTAATGCTGGTTCTCACTGCCTCCTGGAACCCTTTCAAATGCCACAGACAATTTGGCCCTCTCTGCTTTCCTGCGGACTCCATCCTCAAAAGCACCTGTTTTCGCTTTCGGCAGCCTCCGGAGCAAAAAAGACAAACGTCCAGCTTTTGCTGCCACAGCAAAGGTGCCAGCGGGGAAAAGTAATGCTGGTTCTCACTGCCTCCTGGAACCTGTTCAAATGCCCCAGACAATTTGGCCCTCTCTGCTTTCCTGCGGACTCCATCCTCAAAAGCACCTGTTTTCGCTTTCGGCAGCCTCCGGAGCAAAAAAGACAAACGTCCAGCTTTTGCTGCCACAGCAAAGGTGCCAGCGGGGAAAAGTAATGCTGGTTCTCACTGCCTCCTGGAACCCTTTCAAATGCCACAGACAATTTGGCCCTCTCTGCTTTCCTGCGGACTCCATCCTCAAAAGCACCTGTTTTCGCTTTCGGCAGCCTCCGGAGCAAAAAAGACAAACGTCCAGCTTTTGCTGCCACAGCAAAGGTGCCAGCGGGGAAAAGTAATGCTGGTTCTCACTGCCTCCTGGAACCTCTTCAAATGCCACAGACATTTTGGCCCTCTCTGCTTTCCTGCGGACTCCATCCTCAAAAGCACCTGTTTTCGCTTTCGGCAACCTCATGAGCAAAAAAGACAAACGTCCAGCTTTTGCTGCCACAGCAAAGGTGCCAGCGGGGAAAAGTAATGCTGGTTCTCACTGCCTCCTGGAACTCTTTCAAATGCCACAGACAATTTGGCCCTCTCTGCTTTCCTGCGGACTCCATCCTCAAAAGCACCTGTTTTCGCTTTCGGCAGCCTCCGGAGCAAAAAAGACAAACGTCCAGCTTTTGCTGCCACAGCAAAGGTGCCAGCGGGGAAAAGTAATGCTGGTTCTCACTGCCTCCTGGAACCTGTTCAAATGCCCCAGACAATTTGGCCCTCTCTGCTTTCCTGCGGACTCCATCCTCAAAAGCACCTGTTTTCGCTTTCGGCAGCCTCCGGAGCAAAAAAGACAAACGTCCAGCTTTTGCTGCCACAGCAAAGGTGCCAGCGGGGAAAAGTAATGCTGGTTCTCACTGCCTCCTGGAACCCTTTCAAATGCCACAGACAATTTGGCCCTCTCTGCTTTCCTGCGGACTCCATCCTCAAAAGCACCTGTTTTCGCTTTCGGCAACCTCCGGAGCAAAAAAGACAAACGTCCAGCTTTTGCTGCCACAGCAAAGGTGCCAGCGGGGAAAAGTAATGCTGGTTCTCACTGCCTCCTGGAACCCTTTCAAATGCCCCAGACAATTTGGCCCTCTCTGCTTTCCTGCGGACTCCATCCTCAAAAGCACCTGTTTTCGCTTTCGGCAGCCTCCGGAGCAAAAAAGACAAACGTCCAGCTTTTGCTGCCACAGCAAAGGTGCCAGCGGGGAAAAGTAATGCTGGTTCTCACTGCCTCCTGGAACCCTTTCAAATGCCACAGACAATTTGGCCCTCTCTGCTTTCCTGCGGACTCCATCCTCAAAAGCACCTTTTTTCGCTTTCGGCAGCCTGCGGAGCAAAAAAGACAAACGTCCAGCTTTTGCTGCCACAGCAAAGGTGCCAGCGGGGAAAAGTAATGCTGGTTCTCACTGCCTCCTGGAACCCTTTCAAATGCCACAGACAATTTGGCCCTCTCTGCTTTCCTGCGGACTCCATCCTCAAAAGCACCTGTTTTCGCTTTCGGCAGCCTCCGGAGCAAAAAAGACAAACGTCCAGCTTTTGCTGCCACAGCAAAGGTGCCAGCGGGGAAAAGTAATGCTGGTTCTCACTGCCTCCTGGAACCCTTTCAAATGCCACAGACAATTTGGCCCTCTCTGCTTTCCTGCGGACTCCATCCTCAAAAGCACCTGTTTTCGCTTTCGGCAGCCTCCGGAGCAAAAAAGACAAACGTCCAGCTTTTGCTGCCACAGCAAAGGTGCCAGCGGGGAAAAGTAATGCTGGTTCTCACTGCCTCCTGGAACCCTTTCAAATGCCACAGACAATTTGGCCCTCTCTGCTTTCCTGCGGACTCCATCCTCAAAAGCACCTGTTTTTGCTTTCGGCAGCCTCCGGAGCAAAAAAGACAAACGTCCAGCTTTTGCTGCCACAGCAAAGGTGCCAGCGGGGAAAAGTAATGCTGGTTCTCACTGCCTCCTGGAACCTCTTCAAATGCCCCAGACAATTTGGCCCTCTCTGCTTTCCTGCGGACTCCATCCTCAAAAGCACCTGTTTTCGCTTTTGGCAACCTCCGGAGCAAAAAAGACAAACGTCCAGCTTTTGCTGCCACAGCAAAGGTGCCAGCGGGGAAAAGTAATGCTGGTTCTCACTGCCTCCTGGAACCCTTTCAAATGCCACAGACAATTTGGCCCTCTCTGCTTTCCTGCGGACTCCATCCTCAAAAGCACCTGTTTTCGCTTTCGGCAGCCTCCGGAGCAAAAAAGACAAACGTCCAGCTTTTGCTGCCACAGCAAAGGTGCCAGCGGGGAAAAGTAATGCTGGTTCTCACTGCCTCCTGGAACCCTTTCAAATGCCACAGACAATTAAGCCCTCTCTGCTTTCCTGCGGAGTCTATCCTCAAAAGCGCCTTTTTTCACTTTCGGCGCCCTCAGGTGGTAAAAAGACAAACGTCCAGCTTTTGCTGCCACAGCAAAGGTGCCAGCGGGGAAAAGTAATGCTGGTTCTCACTGCCTCCTGGAACTCTTTCAAATGCCACAGACAATTTGGCCCTCTCTGCTTTCCTGCGGACTCCATCCTCAAAAGCACCTATTTTCGCTTTCGGCAGCCTCCGGAGAAAAAAAGACAAACGTCCAGCTTTTGCTGCCACAGCAAAGGTGCCAGCGGGGAAAAGTAATGCTGGTTCTCACTGCCTCCTGGAACCCTTTCAAATGCCACAGACAATTTGGCCCTCTCTGCTTTCCTGTGGACTCCATCCTCAAAAGCACCTGTTTTCGCTTTCGGCAGCCTCCGGAGCAAAAAAGACAAACGTCCAGCTTTTGCTGCCACAGCAAAGGTGCCAGCGGGGAAAAGTAATGCTGGTTCTCACTGCCTCCTGGAACCCTTTCAAATGCCACAGACAATTTGGCCCTCTCTGCTTTCCTGCGGACTCCATCCTCAAAAGCACCTGTTTTCGCTTTCGGCAGCCTCCGGAGCAAAAAAGACAAACGTCCAGCTTTTGCTGCCACAGCAAAGGTGCCAGCGGGGAAAAGTAATGCTGGTTCTCACTGCCTCCTGGAACCCTTTCAAATGCCCCAGACAATTTGGCCCTCTCTGCTTTCCTGCGGACTCCATCCTCAAAAGCACCTGTTTTTGCTTTCGGCAGCCTCCGGAGCAAAAAAGACAAACGTCCAGCTTTTGCTGCCACAGCAAAGGTGCCAGAGGGGAAAAGTAATGCTGGTTCTCACTGCCTCCTGGAACCCTTTCAAATGCCACAGACAATTTGGCCCTCTCTGCTTTCCTGCGGACTCCATCCTTAAAAGCACCTGTTTTTGCTTTCGGCAGCCTCCGGAGCAAAAAAGACAAACGTCAGCTTTTGCTGCCACAGCAAAGGTGCCAGCGGGGAAAAGTAATGCTGGTTCTCACTGCCTCCTGGAACCCTTTCAAATGCCTCAGACAATTTGGCCCTCTCTGCTTTCCTGTGGACTCCATCCTCAAAAGCACCTGTTTTCGCTTTCGGCAGCCTCCGGAGCAAAAAAGACAAACGTCAGCTTTTGCTGCCACAGCAAAGGTGCCAGCGGGGAAAAGTAATGCTGGTTCTCACTGCCTCCTGGAACCCTTACAAATGCCACAGACAATTTGGCCCTCTCTGCTTTCCTGCGGACTCCATCCTCAAAAGCACCTGTTTTCGCTTTCGGCAACCTCCGGAGCAAAAAAAGACAAACGTCCAGCTTTTGCTGCCACAGCAAAGGTGCCAGAGGGGAAAAGTAATGCTGGTTCTCACTGCCTCCTGGAACCCTTTCAAATGCCACAGACAATTTGGCCCTCTCTGCTTTCCTGCGGACTCCATCCTCAAAAGCACCTGTTTTCGCTTTCGGCAGCCTCCGGAGCAAAAAAGACAAACGTCCAGCTTTTGCTGCCACAGCAAAGGTGCCAGCGGGGAAAAGTAATGCTGGTTCTCACTGCCTCCTGGAACCCTTTCAAATGCCACAGACAATTTGGCCCTCTCTGCTTTCCTGCGGACTCCATCCTCAAAAGCACCTGTTTTCGCTTTCGGCAGCCTCCGGAGCAAAAAAGACAAACGTCCAGCTTTTGCTGCCACAGCAAAGGTGCCAGCGGGGAAAAGTAATGCTGGTTCTCACTGCCTCCTGGAACCCTTTCAAATGCCACAGACAATTTGGCCCTCTCTGCTTTCCTGCGGACTCCATCCTCAAAAGCACCTGTTTTCGCTTTCGGCAGCCTCCGGAGCAAAAAAGACAAACGTCCAGCTTTTGCTGCCACAACAAAGGTGCCAGCGGGGAAAAGTAATGCTGGTTCTCACTGCCTCCTGGAACCCTTTCAAATGCCACAGACAATTTGGCCCTCTCTGCTTTCCTGCGGACTCCATCCTCAAAAGCACCTGTTTTCGCTTTCGGCAGCCTCCGGAGCAAAAAAGACAAACGTCCAGCTTTTGCTGCCACAGCAAAGGTGCCAGCGGGAAAGTAATGCTGGTTCTCACTGCCTCCTGGAACCCTTTCAAATGCCACAGACAATTTGGCCCTCTCTGCTTTCCTGCGGACTCCATCCTCAAAAGCACCTGTTTTCGCTTTCGGCAGCCTCCGGAGCAAAAAAAGACAAACGTCCAGCTTTTGCTGCCACAACAAAGGTGCCAGCGGGGAAAAGTAATGCTGGTTCTCACTGCCTCCTGGAACCCTTTCAAATGCCCCAGACAATTTGGCCCTCTCTGCTTTCCTGCGGACTCCATCCTCAAAAGCACCTGTTTTCGCTTTCGGCAGCCTGCGGAGCAAAAAAGACAAACGTCCAGCTTTTGCTGCCACAGCAAAGGTGCCAGCGGGGAAAAGTAATGCTGGTTCTCACTGCCTCCTGGAACCTCTTCAAATGCCCCAGACAATTTGGCCCTCTCTGCTTTCCTGCGGACTCCATCCTCAAAAGCACCTGTTTTCGCTTTCGGCAACCTCCGGAGCAAAAAAGACAAACGTCCAGCTTTTGCTGCCACAGCAAAGGTGCCAGCGGGGAAAAATAATGCTGGTTCTCACTGCCTCCTGGAACCTCTTCAAATGCCACAGACATTTTGGCCCTCTCTGCTTTCCTGCGGACTCCATCCTCAAAAGCACCTGTTTTTGCTTTCGGCAGCCTCCGGAGCAAAAAAGACAAACGTCCAGCTTTTGCTGCCACAGCAAAGGTGCCAGAGGGGAAAAGTAATGCTGGTTCTCACTGCCTCCTGGAACCCTTTCAAATGCCACAGACAATTTGGCCCTCTCTGCTTTCCTGCGGACTCCATCCTCAAAAGCACCTGTTTTCGCTTTCGGCAACCTCCGGAGCAAAAAAGACAAACGTCCAGCTTTTGCTGCCACAGCAAAGGTGCCAGCGGGGAAAAGTAATGCTGGTTCTCACTGCCTCCTGGAACCTCTTCAAATGCCCCAGACAATTTGGCCCTCTCTGCTTTCCTGCGGACTCCATCCTCAAAAGCACCTGTTTTCGCTTTTGGCAACCTCCGGAGCAAAAAAGACAAACGTCCAGCTTTTGCTGCCACAGCAAAGGTGCCAGCGGGGAAAAGTAATGCTGGTTCTCACTGCCTCCTGGAACCCTTTCAAATGCCCCAGACAATTAAGCCCTCTCTGCTTTCCTGCGGACTCTATCCTCAAAAGCGCCTTTTTTCACTTTCGGCGCCCTCCGTGGTAAAAAGACAAACGTCCAGGTTTTGCTGCCACAGCAAAGGTGCCAGCGGGGAAAAGTGATGCTGGTTCTCACTGCCTCCTGGAACTCTTTCAAATGCCACAGACAATTTGGCCCTCTCTGCTTTCCTGCGGACTCCATCCTCAAAAGCACCTATTTTCGCTTTCGGCAGCCTCCGGAGCAAAAAAGACAGACGTCCAGCTTTTGCTGCCACAGCAAAGGTGCCAGCGGGGAAAGTAATGCTGGTTCTCACTGCCTCCTGGAACCCTTTCAAATGCCCCAGACAATTTGGCCCTCTCTGCTTTCCTGCGGACTCCATCCTCAAAAGCACCTGTTTTCGCTTTCGGCAACCTCCGGAGCAAAAAAGACAAACGTCCAGCTTTTGCTGCCACAGCAAAGGTGCCAGCGCGGGGAAAAGTAATGCTGGTTCTCACTGCCTCCTGGAACCTGTTCAAATGCCCCAGACAATTTGGCCCTCTCTGCTTTCCTGCGGACTCCATCCTCAAAAGCACCTGTTTTCGCTTTCGGCAGCCTCCGGAGCAAAAAAGACAAACGTCCAGCTTTTGCTGCCACAGCAAAGGTGCCAGCGGGGAAAAGTAATGCTGGTTCTCACTGCCTCCTGGAACCCTTACAAATGCCACAGACAATTTGGCCCTCTCTGCTTTCCTGCGGACTCCATCCTCAAAAGCACCTTTTTTGGCTTTTGGCAACCTCCGGAGCAAAAAAGACAAACGTCCAGCTTTTGCTGCCACAGCAAAGGTGCCAGCGGGGAAAAGTAATGCTGGTTCTCACTGCCTCCTGGAACTCTTTCAAATGCCACAGACAATTTGGCCCTCTCTGCTTTCCTGCGGACTCCATCCTCAAAAGCACCTGTTTTCGCTTTCGGCAGCCTCCGGAGCAAAAAAGACAAACGTCCAGCTTTTGCTGCCACAGCAAAGGTGCCAGCGGGGAAAAGTAATGCTGGTTCTCACTGCCTCCTGGAACCTGTTCAAATGCCCCAGACAATTTGGCCCTCTCTGCTTTCCTGCGGACTCCATCCTCAAAAGCACCTGTTTTCGCTTTCGGCAGCCTCCGGAGCAAAAAAGACAAACGTCCAGCTTTTGCTGCCACAGCAAAGGTGCCAGCGGGGAAAAGTAATGCTGGTTCTCACTGCCTCCTGGAACCCTTTCAAATGCCACAGACAATTTGGCCCTCTCTGCTTTCCTGCGGACTCCATCCTCAAAAGCACCTGTTTTCGCTTTCGGCAACCTCCGGAGCAAAAAAGACAAACGTCCAGCTTTTGCTGCCACAGCAAAGGTGCCAGCGGGGAAAAGTAATGCTGGTTCTCACTGCCTCCTGGAACCCTTTCAAATGCCACAGACAATTTGGCCCTCTCTGCTTTCCTGCGGACTCCATCCTCAAAAGCACCTGTTTTCGCTTTCGGCAGCCTCCGGAGCAAAAAAGACAAACGTCCAGCTTTTGCTGCCACAGCAAAGGTGCCAGCGGGGAAAAGTAATGCTGGTTCTCACTGCCTCCTGGAACCCTTTCAAATGCCCCAGACAATTTGGCCCTCTCTGCTTTCCTGCGGACTCCATCCTCAAAAGCACCTGTTTTCGCTTTCGGCAGCCTCCGGAGCAAAAAAGACAAACGTCCAGCTTTTGCTGCCACAGCAAAGGTGCCAACGGGGAAAAGTAATGCTGGTTCTCACTGCCTCCTGGAACCCTTTCAAATGCCACAGACAATTTGGCCCTCTCTGCTTTCCTGCGGACTCCATCCTCAAAAGCACCTGTTTTCGCTTTCGGCAGCCTCCGGAGCAAAAAAGACAAACGTCCAGCTTTTGCTGCCACAGCAAAGGTGCCAGCGGGGAAAAGTAATGCTGGTTCTCACTGCCTCCTGGAACCCTTTCAAATGCCCCAGACAATTTGGCCCTCTCTGCTTTCCTGCGGACTCCATCCTCAAAAGCACCTGTTTTCGCTTTCGGCAGCCTCCGGAGCAAAAAAGACAAACGTCCAGCTTTTGCTGCCACAGCAAAGGTGCCAGCGGGGAAAAGTAATGCTGGTTCTCAGTGCCTCCTGGAACCCTTTCAAATGCCACAGACAATTTGGCCCTCTCTGCTTTCCTGCGGACTCCATCCTCAAAAGCACCTGTTTTCGCTTTCGGCAGCCTCCGGAGCAAAAAAGACAAACGTCCAGCTTTTGCTGCCACAGCAAAGGTGCCAGCGGGGAAAAGTAATGCTGGTTCTCACTGCCTCCTGGAACCCTTTCAAATGCCACAGACAATTTGGCCCTCTCTGCTTTCCTGCGGACTCCATCCTCAAAAGCACCTTTTTTCGCTTTCGGCAACCTCCGGAGCAAAAAAGACAAACGTCCAGCTTTTGCTGCCACAGCAAAGGTGCCAGCGGGGAAAAGTAATGCTGGTTCTCACTGCCTCCTGGAACCCTTTCAAATGCCACAGACAATTTGGCCCTCTCTGCTTTCCTGCGGACTCCATCCTCAAAAGCACCTGTTTTCGCTTTCGGCAGCCTCCGGAGCAAAAAAGACAAACGTCCAGCTTTTGCTGCCACAGCAAAGGTGCCAGCGGGGAAAAGTAATGCTGGTTCTCACTGCCTCCTGGAACCCTTTCAAATGCCACAGACAATTTGGCCCTCTCTGCTTTCCTGCGGACTCCATCCTCAAAAGCACCTGTTTTCGCTTTCGGCAGCCTCCGGAGCAAAAAAGACAAACGTCCAGCTTTTGCTGCCACAGCAAAGGTGCCAGCGGGGAAAAGTAATGCTGGTTCTCACTGCCTCCTGGAACCCTTTCAAATGCCACAGACAATTTGGCCCTCTCTGCTTTCCTGCGGACTCCATCCTCAAAAGCACCTGTTTTTGCTTTCGGCAGCCTCCGGAGCAAAAAAGACAAACGTCCAGCTTTTGCTGCCACAGCAAAGGTGCCAGCGGGGAAAAGTAATGCTGGTTCTCACTGCCTCCTGGAACCTCTTCAAATGCCCCAGACAATTTGGCCCTCTCTGCTTTCCTGCGGACTCCATCCTCAAAAGCACCTGTTTTCGCTTTTGGCAACCTCCGGAGCAAAAAAGACAAACGTCCAGCTTTTGCTGCCACAGCAAAGGTGCCAGCGGGGAAAAGTAATGCTGGTTCTCACTGCCTCCTGGAACCCTTTCAAATGCCACAGACAATTTGGCCCTCTCTGCTTTCCTGCGGACTCCATCCTCAAAAGCACCTGTTTTCGCTTTCGGCAGCCTCCGGAGCAAAAAAGACAAACGTCCAGCTTTTGCTGCCACAGCAAAGGTGCCAGCGGGGAAAAGTAATGCTGGTTCTCACTGCCTCCTGGAACCCTTTCAAATGCCACTAGACAATTAAGCCCTCTCTGCTTTCCTGCGGAGTCTATCCTCAAAAGCGCCTTTTTTCACTTTCGGCGCCCTCAGGTGGTAAAAAGACAAACGTCCAGCTTTTGCTGCCACAGCAAAGGTGCCAGCGGGGAAAAGTAATGCTGGTTCTCACTGCCTCCTGGAACTCTTTCAAATGCCACAGACAATTTGGCCCTCTCTGCTTTCCTGCGGACTCCATCCTCAAAAGCACCTATTTTCGCTTTCGGCAGCCTCCGGAGAAAAAAAGACAAACGTCCAGCTTTTGCTGCCACAGCAAAGGTGCCAGCGGGGAAAAGTAATGCTGGTTCTCACTGCCTCCTGGAACCCTTTCAAATGCCACAGACAATTTGGCCCTCTCTGCTTTCCTGTGGACTCCATCCTCAAAAGCACCTGTTTTCGCTTTCGGCAGCCTCCGGAGCAAAAAAGACAAACGTCCAGCTTTTGCTGCCACAGCAAAGGTGCCAGCGGGGAAAAGTAATGCTGGTTCTCACTGCCTCCTGGAACCCTTTCAAATGCCACAGACAATTTGGCCCTCTCTGCTTTCCTGCGGACTCCATCCTCAAAAGCACCTGTTTTCGCTTTCGGCAGCCTCCGGAGCAAAAAAGACAAACGTCCAGCTTTTGCTGCCACAGCAAAGGTGCCAGCGGGGAAAAGTAATGCTGGTTCTCACTGCCTCCTGGAACCCTTTCAAATGCCCCAGACAATTTGGCCCTCTCTGCTTTCCTGCGGACTCCATCCTCAAAAGCACCTGTTTTTGCTTTCGGCAGCCTCCGGAGCAAAAAAGACAAACGTCCAGCTTTTGCTGCCACAGCAAAGGTGCCAGAGGGGAAAAGTAATGCTGGTTCTCACTGCCTCCTGGAACCCTTTCAAATGCCACAGACAATTTGGCCCTCTCTGCTTTCCTGCGGACTCCATCCTTAAAAGCACCTGTTTTTGCTTTCGGCAACCTCCGGAGCAAAAAAGACAAACGTCCAGCTTTTGCTGCCACAGCAAAGGTGCCAGCGGGGAAAAGTAATGCTGGTTCTCACTGCCTCCTGGAACCCTTTCAAATGCCTCAGACAATTTGGCCCTCTCTGCTTTCCTGTGGACTCCATCCTCAAAAGCACCTGTTTTCGCTTTCGGCAGCCTCCGGAGCAAAAAAGACAAACGTCCAGCTTTTGCTGCCACAGCAAAGGTGCCAACGGGGAAAAGTAATGCTGGTTCTCACTGCCTCCTGGAACCCTTACAAATGCCACAGACAATTTGGCCCTCTCTGCTTTCCTGCGGACTCCATCCTCAAAAGCACCTGTTTTCGCTTTCGGCAACCTCCGGAGCAAAAAAGACAAACGTCCAGCTTTTGCTGCCACAGCAAAGGTGCCAGAGGGGAAAAGTAATGCTGGTTCTCACTGCCTCCTGGAACCCTTTCAAATGCCACAGACAATTTGGCCCTCTCTGCTTTCCTGCGGACTCCATCCTCAAAAGCACCTGTTTTCGCTTTCGGCAGCCTCCGGAGCAAAAAAGACAAACGTCCAGCTTTTGCTGCCACAGCAAAGGTGCCAGCGGGGAAAAGTAATGCTGGTTCTCACTGCCTCCTGGAACCCTTTCAAATGCCCCAGACAATTTGGCCCTCTCTGCTTTCCTGCGGACTCCATCCTCAAAAGCACCTGTTTTCGCTTTCGGCAGCCTGCGGAGCAAAAAAGACAAACGTCCAGCTTTTGCTGCCACAGCAAAGGTGCCAGCGGGGAAAAGTAATGCTGGTTCTCACTGCCTCCTGGAACCCTTTCAAATGCCACAGACAATTTGGCCCTCTCTGCTTTCCTGCGGACTCCATCCTCAAAAGCACCTGTTTTCGCTTTCGGCAGCCTCCGGAGCAAAAAAGACAAACGTCCAGCTTTTGCTGCCACAACAAAGGTGCCAGCGGGGAAAAGTAATGCTGGTTCTCACTGCCTCCTGGAACCCTTTCAAATGCCCCAGACAATTTGGCCCTCTCTGCTTTCCTGCGGACTCCATCCTCAAAAGCACCTGTTTTCGCTTTCGGCAGCCTGCGGAGCAAAAAAGACAAACGTCCAGCTTTTGCTGCCACAGCAAAGGTGCCAGCGGGGAAAAGTAATGCTGGTTCTCACTGCCTCCTGGAACCTCTTCAAATGCCCCAGACAATTTGGCCCTCTCTGCTTTCCTGCGGACTCCATCCTCAAAAGCACCTGTTTTCGCTTTCGGCAACCTCCGGAGCAAAAAAGACAAACGTCCAGCTTTTGCTGCCACAGCAAAGGTGCCAGCGGGGAAAAATAATGCTGGTTCTCACTGCCTCCTGGAACCTCTTCAAATGCCACAGACATTTTGGCCCTCTCTGCTTTCCTGCGGACTCCATCCTCAAAAGCACCTGTTTTTGCTTTCGGCAGCCTCCGGAGCAAAAAAGACAAACGTCCAGCTTTTGCTGCCACAGCAAAGGTGCCAGAGGGGAAAAGTAATGCTGGTTCTCACTGCCTCCTGGAACCCTTTCAAATGCCCCAGACAATTTGGCCCTCTCTGCTTTCCTGCGGACTCCATCCTCAAAAGCACCTGTTTTCGCTTTCGGCAACCTCCGGAGCAAAAAAGACAAACGTCCAGCTTTTGCTGCCACAGCAAAGGTGCCAGCGGGGAAAAGTAATGCTGGTTCTCACTGCCTCCTGGAACCTCTTCAAATGCCCCAGACAATTTGGCCCTCTCTGCTTTCCTGCGGACTCCATCCTCAAAAGCACCTGTTTTCGCTTTTGGCAACCTCCGGAGCAAAAAAGACAAACGTCCAGCTTTTGCTGCCACAGCAAAGGTGCCAGCGGGGAAAAGTAATGCTGGTTCTCACTGCCTCCTGGAACCCTTTCAAATGCCCCAGACAATTAAGCCCTCTCTGCTTTCCTGCGGACTCTATCCTCAAAAGCGCCTTTTTTCACTTTCGGCGCCCTCCGGTGGTAAAAAGACAAACGTCCAGGTTTTGCTGCCACAGCAAAGGTGCCAGCGGGGAAAAGTGATGCTGGTTCTCACTGCCTCCTGGAACTCTTTCAAATGCCCCAGACAATTTGGCCCTCTCTGCTTTCCTGCGGACTCCATCCTCAAAAGCACCTATTTTCGCTTTCGGCAGCCTCCGGAGCAAAAAAGACAGACGTCCAGCTTTTGCTGCCACAGCAAAGGTGCCAGCGGGGAAAAGTAATGCTGGTTCTCACTGCCTCCTGGAACCCTTTCAAATGCCCCAGACAATTTGGCCCTCTCTGCTTTCCTGCGGACTCCATCCTCAAAAGCACCTGTTTTCGCTTTCGGCAACCTCCGGAGCAAAAAAGACAAACGTCCAGCTTTTGCTGCCACAGCAAAGGTGCCAGCGGGGAAAAGTAATGCTGGTTCTCACTGCCTCCTGGAACCTGTTCAAATGCCCCAGACAATTTGGCCCTCTCTGCTTTCCTGCGGACTCCATCCTCAAAAGCACCTGTTTTCGCTTTCGGCAGCCTCCGGAGCAAAAAAGACAAACGTCCAGCTTTTGCTGCCACAGCAAAGGTGCCAGCGGGGAAAAGTAATGCTGGTTCTCACTGCCTCCTGGAACCCTTACAAATGCCACAGACAATTTGGCCCTCTCTGCTTTCCTGCGGACTCCATCCTCAAAAGCACCTTTTTTGGCTTTCGGCAACCTCCGGAGCAAAAAAGACAAACGTCCAGCTTTTGCTGCCACAGCAAAGGTGCCAGCGGGGAAAAGTAATGCTGGTTCTCACTGCCTCCTGGAACCCTTTCAAATGCCCCAGACAATTTGGCCCTCTCTGCTTTCCTGCGGACTCCATCCTCAAAAGCACCTGTTTTCGCTTTCGGCAGCCTCCGGAGCAAAAAAGACAAACGTCCAGCTTTTGCTGCCACAGCAAAGGTGCCAGCGGGGAAAAGTAATGCTGGTTCTCACTGCCTCCTGGAACCCTTTCAAATGCCACAGACAATTTGGCCCTCTCTGCTTTCCTGCGGACTCCATCCTCAAAAGCACCTGTTTTCGCTTTCGGCAACCTCCGGAGCAAAAAAGACAAACGTCCAGCTTTTGCTGCCACAGCAAAGGTGCCAGCGGGGAAAAGTAATGCTGGTTCTCACTGCCTCCTGGAACCCTTTCAAATGCCACAGACAATTTGGCCCTCTCTGCTTTCCTGCGGACTCCATCCTCAAAAGCACCTGTTTTCGCTTTCGGCAGCCTGCGGAGCAAAAAAGACAAACGTCCAGCTTTTGCTGCCACAACAAAGGTGCCAGCGGGGAAAAGTAATGCTGGTTCTCACTGCCTCCTGGAACCTCTTCAAATGCCCCAGACAATTTGGCCCTCTCTGCTTTCCTGCGGACTCCATCCTCAAAAGCACCTGTTTTCGCTTTCGGCAACCTCCGGAGCAAAAAAGACAAACGTCCAGCTTTTGCTGCCACAGCAAAGGTGCCAGCGGGGAAAAATAATGCTGGTTCTCACTGCCTCCTGGAACCTCTTCAAATGCCACAGACATTTTGGCCCTCTCTGCTTTCCTGCGGACTCCATCCTCAAAAGCACCTGTTTTTGCTTTCGGCAGCCTCCGGAGCAAAAAAGACAAACGTCCAGCTTTTGCTGCCACAGCAAAGGTGCCAGAGGGGAAAAGTAATGCTGGTTCTCACTGCCTCCTGGAACCCTTTCAAATGCCCCAGACAATTTGGCCCTCTCTGCTTTCCTGCGGACTCCATCCTCAAAAGCACCTGTTTTCGCTTTCGGCAACCTCCGGAGCAAAAAAGACAAACGTCCAGCTTTTGCTGCCACAGCAAAGGTGCCAGCGGGGAAAAGTAATGCTGGTTCTCACTGCCTCCTGGAACCTCTTCAAATGCCCCAGACAATTTGGCCCTCTCTGCTTTCCTGCGGACTCCATCCTCAAAAGCACCTGTTTTCGCTTTTGGCAACCTCCGGAGCAAAAAAGACAAACGTCCAGCTTTTGCTGCCACAGCAAAGGTGCCAGCGGGGAAAAGTAATGCTGGTTCTCACTGCCTCCTGGAACCCTTTCAAATGCCCCAGACAATTAAGCCCACTCTGCTTTCCTGCGGACTCTATCCTCAAAAGCGCCTTTTTTCACTTTCAGCGCCCTCCGGTGGTAAAAAGACAAACGTCCAGGTTTTGCTGCCACAGCAAAGGTGCCAGCGGGGAAAAGTGATGCTGGTTCTCACTGCCTCCTGGAACTCTTTCAAATGCCACAGACAATTTGGCCCTCTCTGCTTTCCTGCGGACTCCATTCTCAAAAGCACCTATTTTCGCTTTCGGCAGCCTCCGGAGCAAAAAAGACAGACGTCCAGCTTTTGCTGCCACAGCAAAGGTGCCAGCGGGGAAAAGTAATGCTGGTTCTCACTGCCTCCTGGAACCCTTTCAAATGCCCCAGACAATTTGGCCCTCTCTGCTTTCCTGCGGACTCCATCCTCAAAAGCACCTGTTTTCGCTTTCGGCAACCTCCGGAGCAAAAAAGACAAACGTCCAGCTTTTGCTGCCACAGCAAAGGTGCCAGCGGGGAAAAGTAATGCTGGTTCTCACTGCCTCCTGGAACCTGTTCAAATGCCCCAGACAATTTGGCCCTCTCTGCTTTCCTGCGGACTCCATCCTCAAAAGCACCTGTTTTCGCTTTCGGCAGCCTCCGGAGCAAAAAAGACAAACGTCCAGCTTTTGCTGCCACAGCAAAGGTGCCAGCGGGGAAAAGTAATGCTGGTTCTCACTGCCTCCTGGAACCTCTTCAAATGCCACAGACATTTTGGCCCTCTCTGCTTTCCTGCGGACTCCATCCTCAAAAGCACCTGTTTTCGCTTTCGGCAACCTCATGAGCAAAAAAGACAAACGTCCAGCTTTTGCTGCCACAGCAAAGGTGCCAGCGGGGAAAAGTAATGCTGGTTCTCACTGCCTCCTGGAACTCTTTCAAATGCCACAGACAATTTGGCCCTCTCTGCTTTCCTGCGGACTCCATCCTCAAAAGCACCTGTTTTCGCTTTCGGCAGCCTCCGGAGCAAAAAAGACAAACGTCCAGCTTTTGCTGCCACAGCAAAGGTGCCAGCGGGGAAAAGTAATGCTGGTTCTCACTGCCTCCTGGAACCCTTTCAAATGCCCCAGACAATTTGGCCCTCTCTGCTTTCCTGAAAAGTCTATCCTCAAAAGCACCTGTTTTCGCTTTCGGCAGCCTCCGGAGCAAAAAAGACAAACGTCCAGCTTTTGCTGCCACAGCAAAGGTGCCAGCGGGGAAAAGTAATGCTGGTTCTCACTGCCTCCTGGAACCCTTTCAAATGCCACAGACAATTTGGCCCTCTCTGCTTTCCTGCGGACTCTATCCTCAAAAGCGCCTTTTTTCACTTTCGGCGCCCTCCGGTGGTAAAAAGACAAACGTCCAGGTTTTGCTGCCACAGCAAAGGTGCCAGCGGGGAAAAGTGATGCTGGTTCTCACTGCCTCCTGGAACTCTTTCAAATGCCCCAGACAATTTGGCCCTCTCTGCTTTCCTGCGGACTCCATCCTCAAAAGCACCTATTTTCGCTTTCGGCAGCCTCCGGAGCAAAAAAGACAGACGTCCAGCTTTTGCTGCCACAGCAAAGGTGCCAGCGGGGAAAAGTAATGCTGGTTCTCACTGCCTCCTGGAACCCTTTCAAATGCCCCAGACAATTTGGCCCTCTCTGCTTTCCTGCGGACTCCATCCTCAAAAGCACCTGTTTTCGCTTTCGGCAACCTCCGGAGCAAAAAAGACAAACGTCCAGCTTTTGCTGCCACAGCAAAGGTGCCAGCGGGGAAAAGTAATGCTGGTTCTCACTGCCTCCTGGAACCTGTTCAAATGCCCCAGACAATTTGGCCCTCTCTGCTTTCCTGCGGACTCCATCCTCAAAAGCACCTGTTTTCGCTTTCGGCAGCCTCCGGAGCAAAAAAGACAAACGTCCAGCTTTTGCTGCCACAGCAAAGGTGCCAGCGGGGAAAAGTAATGCTGGTTCTCACTGCCTCCTGGAACCCTTACAAATGCCACAGACAATTTGGCCCTCTCTGCTTTCCTGCGGACTCCATCCTCAAAAGCACCTTTTTTGGCTTTCGGCAACCTCCGGAGCAAAAAAGACAAACGTCCAGCTTTTGCTGCCACAGCAAAGGTGCCAGCGGGGAAAAGTAATGCTGGTTCTCACTGCCTCCTGGAACCCTTTCAAATGCCCCAGACAATTTGGCCCTCTCTGCTTTCCTGCGGACTCCATCCTCAAAAGCACCTGTTTTCGCTTTCGGCAGCCTCCGGAGCAAAAAAGACAAACGTCCAGCTTTTGCTGCCACAGCAAAGGTGCCAGCGGGGAAAAGTAATGCTGGTTCTCACTGCCTCCTGGAACCCTTTCAAATGCCACAGACAATTTGGCCCTCTCTGCTTTCCTGCGGACTCCATCCTCAAAAGCACCTGTTTTCGCTTTCGGCAACCTCCGGAGCAAAAAAGACAAACGTCCAGCTTTTGCTGCCACAGCAAAGGTGCCAGCGGGGAAAAGTAATGCTGGTTCTCACTGCCTCCTGGAACCCTTTCAAATGCCACAGACAATTTGGCCCTCTCTGCTTTCCTGCGGACTCCATCCTCAAAAGCACCTGTTTTCGCTTTCGGCAGCCTGCGGAGCAAAAAAGACAAACGTCCAGCTTTTGCTGCCACAACAAAGGTGCCAGCGGGGAAAAGTAATGCTGGTTCTCACTGCCTCCTGGAACCTCTTCAAATGCCCCAGACAATTTGGCCCTCTCTGCTTTCCTGCGGACTCCATCCTCAAAAGCACCTGTTTTCGCTTTCGGCAACCTCCGGAGCAAAAAAGACAAACGTCCAGCTTTTGCTGCCACAGCAAAGGTGCCAGCGGGGAAAAATAATGCTGGTTCTCACTGCCTCCTGGAACCTCTTCAAATGCCACAGACATTTTGGCCCTCTCTGCTTTCCTGCGGACTCCATCCTCAAAAGCACCTGTTTTTGCTTTCGGCAGCCTCCGGAGCAAAAAAGACAAACGTCCAGCTTTTGCTGCCACAGCAAAGGTGCCAGAGGGGAAAAGTAATGCTGGTTCTCACTGCCTCCTGGAACCCTTTCAAATGCCCCAGACAATTTGGCCCTCTCTGCTTTCCTGCGGACTCCATCCTCAAAAGCACCTGTTTTCGCTTTCGGCAACCTCCGGAGCAAAAAAGACAAACGTCCAGCTTTTGCTGCCACAGCAAAGGTGCCAGCGGGGAAAAGTAATGCTGGTTCTCACTGCCTCCTGGAACCTCTTCAAATGCCCCAGACAATTTGGCCCTCTCTGCTTTCCTGCGGACTCCATCCTCAAAAGCACCTGTTTTCGCTTTTGGCAACCTCCGGAGCAAAAAAGACAAACGTCCAGCTTTTGCTGCCACAGCAAAGGTGCCAGCGGGGAAAAGTAATGCTGGTTCTCACTGCCTCCTGGAACCCTTTCAAATGCCCCAGACAATTAAGCCCACTCTGCTTTCCTGCGGACTCTATCCTCAAAAGCGCCTTTTTTCACTTTCAGCGCCCTCCGGTGGTAAAAAGACAAACGTCCAGGTTTTGCTGCCACAGCAAAGGTGCCAGCGGGGAAAAGTGATGCTGGTTCTCACTGCCTCCTGGAACTCTTTCAAATGCCACAGACAATTTGGCCCTCTCTGCTTTCCTGCGGACTCCATTCTCAAAAGCACCTATTTTCGCTTTCGGCAGCCTCCGGAGCAAAAAAGACAGACGTCCAGCTTTTGCTGCCACAGCAAAGGTGCCAGCGGGGAAAAGTAATGCTGGTTCTCACTGCCTCCTGGAACCCTTTCAAATGCCCCAGACAATTTGGCCCTCTCTGCTTTCCTGCGGACTCCATCCTCAAAAGCACCTGTTTTCGCTTTCGGCAACCTCCGGAGCAAAAAAGACAAACGTCCAGCTTTTGCTGCCACAGCAAAGGTGCCAGCGGGGAAAAGTAATGCTGGTTCTCACTGCCTCCTGGAACCTGTTCAAATGCCCCAGACAATTTGGCCCTCTCTGCTTTCCTGCGGACTCCATCCTCAAAAGCACCTGTTTTCGCTTTCGGCAGCCTCCGGAGCAAAAAAGACAAACGTCCAGCTTTTGCTGCCACAGCAAAGGTGCCAGCGGGGAAAAGTAATGCTGGTTCTCACTGCCTCCTGGAACCTCTTCAAATGCCACAGACATTTTGGCCCTCTCTGCTTTCCTGCGGACTCCATCCTCAAAAGCACCTGTTTTCGCTTTCGGCAACCTCATGAGCAAAAAAGACAAACGTCCAGCTTTTGCTGCCACAGCAAAGGTGCCAGCGGGGAAAAGTAATGCTGGTTCTCACTGCCTCCTGGAACTCTTTCAAATGCCACAGACAATTTGGCCCTCTCTGCTTTCCTGCGGACTCCATCCTCAAAAGCACCTGTTTTCGCTTTCGGCAGCCTCCGGAGCAAAAAAGACAAACGTCCAGCTTTTGCTGCCACAGCAAAGGTGCCAGCGGGGAAAAGTAATGCTGGTTCTCACTGCCTCCTGGAACCCTTTCAAATGCCCCAGACAATTTGGCCCTCTCTGCTTTCCTGAAAAGTCTATCCTCAAAAGCACCTGTTTTCGCTTTCGGCAGCCTCCGGAGCAAAAAAGACAAACGTCCAGCTTTTGCTGCCACAGCAAAGGTGCCAGCGGGGAAAAGTAATGCTGGTTCTCACTGCCTCCTGGAACCCTTTCAAATGCCACAGACAATTTGGCCCTCTCTGCTTTCCTGCGGACTCCATCCTCAAAAGCACCTGTTTTCGCTTTCGGCAACCTCCGGAGCAAAAAAGACAAACGTCCAGCTTTTGCTGCCACAGCAAAGGTGCCAGCGGGGAAAAGTAATGCTGGTTCTCACTGCCTCCTGGAACCCTTTCAAATGCCACAGACAATTTGGCCCTCTCTGCTTTCCTGCGGACTCCATCCTCAAAAGCACCTGTTTTCGCTTTCGGCAGCCTCCGGAGCAAAAAAGACAAACGTCCAGCTTTTGCTGCCACAGCAAAGGTGCCAGCGGGGAAAAGTAATGCTGGTTCTCACTGCCTCCTGGAACCCTTTCAAATGCCACAGACAATTTGGCCCTCTCTGCTTTCCTGCGGACTCCATCCTCAAAAGCACCTTTTTTCGCTTTCGGCAACCTCCGGAGCAAAAAAGACAAACGTCCAGCTTTTGCTGCCACAGCAAAGGTGCCAGCGGGGAAAAGTAATGCTGGTTCTCACTGCCTCCTGGAACCCTTTCAAATGCCACAGACAATTTGGCCCTCTCTGCTTTCCTGCGGACTCCATCCTCAAAAGCACCTGTTTTCGCTTTCGGCAGCCTCGGAGCAAAAAAGACAAACGTCCAGCTTTTGCTGCCACAGCAAAGGTGCCAGCGGGGAAAAGTAATGCTGGTTCTCACTGCCTCCTGGAACCCTTTCAAATGCCACAGACAATTTGGCCCTCTCTGCTTTCCTGCGGACTCCATCCTCAAAAGCACCTGTTTTCGCTTTCGGCAGCCTCCGGAGCAAAAAAGACAAACGTCCAGCTTTTGCTGCCACAGCAAAGGTGCCAGCGGGGAAAAGTAATGCTGGTTCTCACTGTCCTGGAACCCTTTCAAATGCCACAGACAATTTGGCCCTCTCTGCTTTCCTGCGGACTCCATCCTCAAAAGCACCTGTTTTCGCTTTCGGCAGCCTCCGGAGCAAAAAAGACAAACGTCCCAGCTTTTGCTGCCACAACAAAGGTGCCAGCGGGGAAAAGTAATGCTGGTTCTCACTGCCTCCTGGAACCCTTTCAAATGCCACAGACAATTTGGCCCTCTCTGCTTTCCTGCGGACTCCATCCTCAAAAGCACCTGTTTTCGCTTTCGGCAACCTCCGGAGCAAAAAAGACAAACGTCCAGCTTTTGCTGCCACAGCAAAGGTGCCAGAGGGGAAAAGTAATGCTGGTTCTCAGTGCCTCCTGGAACCCTTTCAAATGCCACAGACAATTTGGCCCTCTCTGCTTTCCTGCGGACTCCATCCTCAAAAGCACCTGTTTTTGCTTTCGGCAGCCTCCGGAGCAAAAAAGACAAACGTCCAGCTTTGCTGCCACAGCAAAGGTGCCAGCGGGGAAAAGTAATGCTGGTTCTCACTGCCTCCTGGAACCTCTTCAAATGCCACAGACAATTTGGCCCTCTCTGCTTTCCTGCGGACTCCATCCTCAAAAGCACCTGTTTTCGCTTTCGGCAACCTCCGGAGCAAAAAAGACAAACGTCCAGCTTTTGCTGCCACAGCAAAGGTGCCAGCGGGGAAAAGTAATGCTGGTTCTCACTGCCTCCTGGAACCCTTTCAAATGCCACAGACAATTTGGCCCTCTCTGCTTTCCTGCGGACTCCATCCTCAAAAGCACCTGTTTTCGCTTTCGGCAGCCTCCGGAGCAAAAAAGACAACGTCCAGCTTTTGCTGCCACAGCAAAGGTGCCAGCGGGGAAAGTAATGCTGGTTCTCACTGCCTCCTGGAACCCTTTCAAATGCCCCAGACAATTTGGCCCTCTCTGCTTTCCTGTGGACTCCATCCTCAAAAGCACCTGTTTTCGCTTTCGGCAGCCTCCGGAGCAAAAAAGACAAACGTCCAGCTTTTGCTGCCACAGCAAAGGTGCCAGCGGGGAAAAGTAATGCTGGTTCTCACTGCCTCCTGGAACCTTTCAAATGCCACAGACAATTTGGCCCTCTCTGCTTTCCTGCGGACTCCATCCTCAAAAGCACCTGTTTTCGCTTTCGGCAGCCTCCGGAGCAAAAAAGACAAACGTCCAGCTTTTGCTGCCACAGCAAAGGTGCCAGCGGGGAAAAGTAATGCTGGTTCTCACTGCCTCCTGGAACCTGTTTCAAATGCCCCAGACAATTTGGCCCTCTCTGCTTTCCTGCGGACTCCATCCTCAAAAGCACCTGTTTTCGCTTTCGGCAGCCTCCGGAGCAAAAAAGACAAACGTCCAGCTTTGCTGCCACAGCAAAGGTGCCAGCGGGGAAAAGTAATGCTGGTTCTCACTGCCTCCTGGAACTCCTTCAAATGCCCCAGACAATTTGGCTCTCTCTGCTTTCTGCGGACTCCATCCTCAAAAGCACCTGTTTTCGCTTTCGGCAGCCTCCGGAGCAAAAAGACAAACGTCCAGCTTTTGCTGCCACAGCAAAGGTGCCAGCGGGGAAAAGTAATGCTGGTCTCACTGCCTCCTGGAACCTCTTTCAAATGCCACAATACTGTGGCTGGGACTCCATCCTCAAAAGCACCTGTTTTTCGCTTTCGGCAGCCTTCCGGAGCAAAAAAGACAAACGTCCAGCTTTTGCTGCCACAGGCAAAGGTGCCAGCGGGGAGAAAAAGTAATTGCTGGTTCTCACTGCCTCCTGGAACCTCCTTCAAATGCCACATTCAAATGCCACAGACATTTTGGCCCTCTCTGCTTTCCTGCGGACTCCATCCTCAAAAGCACCTGTTTTCGCTTTCGGCAGCCTCCGGAGCAAAAAAGACAAACGTCCAGCTTTTGCTGCCACAGCAAAGGTGCCAGCGGGGAAAAGTGATGCTGGTTCTCACTGCCTCCTGGAACCCTTTCAAATGCCCCAGACAATTTGGCCCTCTCTGCTTTCCTGAAAAGTCTATCCTCAAAAGCACCTGTTTTCGCTTTCGGCAACCTCCGGAGCAAAAAAGACAAACGTCCAGCTTTTGCTGCCACAGCAAAGGTGCCAGCGGGGAAAAGTAATGCTGGTTCTCACTGCCTCCTGGAACCCTTTCAAATGCCACAGACAATTTGGCACTCTCTGCTTTCCTGCGGACTCCATCCTCAAAAGCACCTGTTTTCGCTTTCGGCAACCTCCGGAGCAAAAAAGACAAACGTCCAGCTTTTGCTGCCACAGCAAAGGTGCCAGCGGGGAAAAGTAATGCTGGTTCTCACTGCCTCCTGGAACCCTTTCAAATGCCACAGACAATTTGGCCCTCTCTGCTTTCCTGCGGACTCCATCCTCAAAAGCACCTGTTTTCGCTTTCGGAAGCCTCCGGAGCAAAAAAGACAAACGTCCAGCTTTTGCTGCCACAGCAATGGTGCCAACGGGGAAAAGTAATGCTGGTTCTCACTGCCTCCTGGAACCCTTTCAAATGCCACAGACAATTTGGCCCTCTCTGCTTTCCTGCGGACTCCATCCTCAAAAGCACCTTTTTTCGCTTTCGGCAGCCTCCGGAGGAAAAAAGACAAACGTCCAGCTTTTGCTGCCACAGCAAAGGTGCCAGCGGGGAAAAGTAATGCTGGTTCTCACTGCCTCCTGGAACCCTTTCAAATGCCACAGACAATTTGGCCCTCTCTGCTTTCCTGCGGACTCCATCCTCAAAAGCACCTGTTTTCGCTTTCGGCAGCCTCCGGAGCAAAAAAGACAAACGTCCAGCTTTTGCTGCCACAGCAAAGGTGCCAGCGGGGAAAAGTAATGCTGGTTCTCACTGCCTCCTGGAACCCTTTCAAATGCCACAGACAATTTGGCCCTCTCTGCTTTCCTGCGGACTCCATCCTCAAAAGCACCTGTTTTCGCTTTCGGCAGCCTCCGGAGCAAAAAAGACAAACGTCCAGCTTTTGCTGCCACAGCAAAGGTGCCAGCGGTAAAAAGTAATGCTGGTTCTCACTGCCTCCTGGAACCCTTTCAAATGCCACAGACAATTTGGCCCTCTCTGCTTTCCTGCGGACTCCATCCTCAAAAGCACCTGTTTTCGCTTTCGGCAACCTCCGGAGCAAAAAGACAAACGTCCAGCTTTTGCTGCCACAGCAAAGGTGCCAGCGGGGAAAAGTAATGCTGGTTCTCACTGCCTCCTGGAACCCTTTCAAATGCCACAGACAATTTGGCCCTCTCTGCTTTCCTGCGGACTCCATCCTCAAAAGCACCTGTTTTTGCTTTCGGCAGCCTCCGGAGCAAAAAAGACAAACGTCCAGCTTTTGCTGCCACAGCAAAGGTGCCAGCGGGGAAAAGTAATGCTGGTTCTCACTGCCTCCTGGAACCTCTTCAAATGCCCCAGACAATTTGGCCCTCTCTGCTTTCCTGCGGACTCCATCCTCAAAAGCACCTGTTTTCGCTTTTGGCAACCTCCGGAGCAAAAAAGACAAACGTCCAGCTTTTGCTGCCACAGCAAAGGTGCCAGCGGGGAAAAGTAATGCTGGTTCTCACTGCCTCCTGGAACCCTTTCAAATGCCACAGACAATTTGGCCCTCTCTGCTTTCCTGCGGACTCCATCCTCAAAAGCACCTGTTTTCGCTTTCGGCAGCCTCCGGAGCAAAAAAGACAAACGTCCAGCTTTTGCTGCCACAGCAAAGGTGCCAGCGGGGAAAAGTAATGCTGGTTCTCACTGCCTCCTGGAACCTCTTCAAATGCCCCAGACAATTTGGCCCTCTCTGCTTTCCTGCGGACTCCATCCTCAAAAGCACCTGTTTTCGCTTTTGGCAGCCTCCGGAGCAAAAAAGACAAACGTCCAGCTTTTGCTGCCACAGCAAAGGTGCCAGCGGGGAAAAGTAATGCTGGTTCTCACTGCGTCCTGGAACCTCTTCAAATGCCCCAGAAAATTTGGCCCTCTCTGCTTTCCTGCGGACTCCATCCTCAAAAGCACCTGTTTTCGCTTTTGGCAACCTCCGGAGCAAAAAAGACAAACGTCCAGCTTTTGCTGCCACAGCAAAGGTGCCAGCGGGGAAAAGTAATGCTGGTTCTCACTGCCTCCTGGAACCCTTTCAAATGCCCCAGACAATTTGGCCCTCTCTGCTTTCCTGCGGACTCCATCCTCAAAAGCACCTGTTTTCGCTTTCGGCAGCCTCCGGAGCAAAAAAGACAAACGTCCAGCTTTTGCTGCCAAAGCAAAGGTGCCAGAGGGGAAAAGTAATGCTGGTTCTCACTGCCTCCTGGAACCCTTTCAAATGCCACAGACAATTTGGCCCTCTCTGCTTTCCTGTGGACTCCATCCTCAAAAGCACCTGTTTTCACTTTCGGCAGCCTCCGGAGCAAAAAAGACAAACGTCCAGCTTTTGCTGCCACAGCAAAGGTGCCAGCGGGGAAAAGTAATGCTGGTTCTCACTGCCTCCTGGAACCCTTTCAAATGCCACAGACAATTTGGCCCTCTCTGCTTTCCTGCGGACTCCATCCTCAAAAGCACCTGTTTTCGCTTTCGGCAGCCTCCGGAGCAAAAAAGACAAACGTCCAGCTTTTGCTGCCACAGCAAAGGTGCCAGCGGGGAAAGTAATGCTGGTTCTCACTGCCTCCTGGAACCTGTTCAAATGCCCCAGACAATTTGGCCCTCTCTGCTTTCCTGCGGACTCCATCCTCAAAAGCACCTGTTTTCGCTTTCGGCAGCCTCCGGAGCAAAAAGACAGACGTCCAGCTTTTGCTGCCACAGCAAAGGTGCCAGCGGGGAAAAGTAATGCTGGTTCTCACTGCCTCCTGGAACCCTTTCAAATGCCACAGACAATTTGGCCCTCTCTGCTTTCCTGCGGACTCCATCCTCAAAAGCACCTGTTTTCGCTTTCGGCAGCCTCCGGAGCAAAAAAGACAAACGTCCAGCTTTTGCTGCCACAGCAAAGGTGCCAGCGGGGAAAAGTAATGCTGGTTCTCACTGCCTCCTGGAACCTCTTCAAATGCCCCAGACAATTTGGCCCTCTCTGCTTTCCTGCGGACTCCATCCTCAAAAGCACCTGTTTTCGCTTTCGGCAGCCTCCGGAGCAAAAAAGACAAACGTCCAGCTTTTGCTGCCACAGCAAAGGTGCCAGCGGGGAAAAGTGATGCTGGTTCTCACTGCCTCCTGGAACCTCTTCAAATGCCACAGACATTTTGGCCCTCTCTGCTTTCCTGCGGACTCCATCCTCAAAAGCACCTGTTTTCGCTTTCGGCAACCTCATGAGCAAAAAAGACAAACGTCCAGCTTTTGCTGCCACAGCAAAGGTGCCAGCGGGGAAAAGTAATGCTGGTTCTCACTGCCTCCTGGAACTCTTTCAAATGCCACAGACAATTTGGCCCTCTCTGCTTTCCTGCGGACTCCATCCTCAAAAGCACCTGTTTTCGCTTTCGGCAGCCTCC
>NW_028128281.1:0-41327 GCF_965231255.1 Vanellus vanellus
TCTTTTTTGCTCCGGAGGCTGCCGAAAGCGAAAACAGGTGCTTTTGAGGATGGAGTCCGCAGGAAAGCAGAGAGGGCCAAATTGTCTGGGGCATTTGAAAGGGTTCCAGGAGGCAGTGAGAACCAGCATTACTTTTCCCCGCTGGCACCTTTGCTGTGGCAGCAAAAGCTGGACGTTTGTCTTTTTTGCTCCGGAGGCTGCCGAAAGCGAAAACAGGTGCTTTTGATGATGGAGTCCACAGGAAAGCAGAGAGGGCCAAATTGTCTTTGGCATTTAAAGAGGTTCCAGGAGGCAGTGAGGACCAGCATTACTTTTCCCCGCTGGCACTTTTGCTGTGGCAGCAAAAGCTGGACGTTTGTCTTTTTTGCTCCGGAGGCTGCCGAAAGCGAAAACAGGTGCTTTTGAGGATGGAGTCCGCAGGAAAGCAGAGAGGGCCAAATTGTCTGTGGCATTTGAAAGGGTTCCAGGAGGCAGTGAGAACCAGCATTACTTTTCCCCGCTGGCACCTTTGCTGTGGCAGCAAAAGCTGGACGTTTGTATTTTTTGCTCCGGAGGCTGCCGAAAGCGAAAACAGGTGCTTTTGAGGATGGAGTCCGCAGGAAAGCAGAGAGGGCCAAATTGTCTGTGGCATTTGAAAGGGTTCCAGGAGGCAGTGAGAACCAGCATTACTTTTCCCCGCTGGCACCTTTGCTGTGGCAGCAAAAGCTGGACGTTTGTCTTTTTTGCTCCGGAGGTTGCCGAAAGCGAAAACAGGTGCTTTTGAGGATGGAGTCCGCAGGAAAGCAGAGAGGGCCAATTGTCTGAGGCATTTGAAGAGGTTCCAGGAGGCAGTGAGAACCAGCATTACTTTTCCCCGCTGGCACCTTTGCTGTAGCAGCAAAAGCTGGACGTTTGTCTTTTTTGCTCCGGAGGATGGCGAAAGCGAAAACAGGTGCTTTTGAGGATGGAGTCCGCAGGAAAGCAGAGAGGGCCAAATTGTCTGTGGCATTTGAAAGGGTTCCAGGAGGCAGTGAGAACCAGCATTACTTTTCCCCGCTGGCACCTTTGCTGTGGCAGCAAAAGCTGGATGTTTGTCTTTTTACCACCGGAGGGCGCCGAAAGTGAAAAAAGGCGCTTTTGAGGATAGAGTCCGCAGGAAAGCAGAGAGGGCCAAATTCTCTTTGGCATTTGATAGGGTTCCAGGAGGCAGTGAGAACCAGCATTACTTTTCCCCGCTGGCACCTTTGCTGTGGCAGCAAAAGCTGGACGTTTGTCTTTTTTGCTCCGGAGGCTGCCGAAAGCGAAAACAGGTGCTTTTGAGGATGGAGTCCGCAGGAAAGCAGAGAGGGCCAAATTGTCTGTGGCATTTGAAAGGGTTCCAGGAGGCAGTGAGAACCAGCATTACTTTTCCCCGCTGGCACCTTTGCTGTGGCAGCAAAAGCTGGACGTTTGTCTTTTTTGCTCCGGAGGTTGCCGAAAGCGAAAAAAGGTGCTTTTGAGGATGGAGTCCGCAGGAAAGCAGAGAGGGCCAAATTGTCTGTGGCATTTGAAAGGGTTCCAGGAGGCAGTGAGAACGAGCATTACTTTTCCCCGCTGGCACCTTTGCTGTGGCAGCAAAAGCTGGACGTTTGTCTTTTTTGCTCCGGAGGCTGCCGAAAGCGAAAACAGGTGCTTTTGAGGATGGAGTCCGCAGGAAAGCAGAGAGGGCCAAATTGTCTGTGACATTTGAAAGGGTTCCAGGAGGCAGTGAGAACCAGCATTACTTTTCTCCGCTGGCACCTTTGCTGTGGCAGCAAAAGCTGGACGTTTGTCTTTTTTGCTCCGGAGGCTGCCGAAAGCGAAAACAGGTGCTTTTGAGGATGGAGTCCGCAGGAAAGCAGAGAGGGCCAAATTGTCTGGGGCATTTGAAAGGGTTCCAGGAGGCAGTGAGAACCAGCATTACTTTTCCCCGCTGGCACCTTTGCTGTCGCAGCAAAAGCTGGACGTTTGTCTTTTTTGCTCCGGAGGCTGCCGAAAGCGAAAACAGGTGCTTTTGAGGATGGAGTCCGCAGGAAAGCAGAGAGGGCCAAATTGTCTGTGGCATTTGAAAGGGTTCCAGGAGGCAGTGAGAACCAGCATTACTTTTCCCCGCTGGCACCTTTGCTGTGGCAGCAAAAGCTGGACGTTTGTCTTTTTTGCTCCGGAGGCTGCCGAAAGCGAAAACAGGTGCTTTTGAGGATGGAGTCCGCAGGAAAGCAGAGAGGGCCAAATTGTCTGTGGCATTTGAAGAGGTTCCAGGAGGCAGTGAGAACCAGCATTACTTTTCCCCGCTGGTACCTTTGCTGTTGCAGCAAAAGCTGGACGTTTTTCTTTTTTGCTCCTGAGGGCGCCGAAAGCGAAAATAGGTTCTTTTGAGGATGGAGTCCGCAGGAAAGCAGAGAGGGCCAAATTGTCTGGGGCATTTGAAAGGGTTCCAGGAGGCAGTGAGAACCAGCATTACTTTTCCCCGCTGGCACCTTTGCTGTGGCAGCAAAAGCTGGACGTTTGTCTTTTTTGCTCCGGAGGCTGCCGAAAGCGAAAACAGGTGCTTTTGAGGATGGAGTCCGCAGGAAAGCAGAGAGGGCCAAATTGTCTGGGGCATTTGAAAGGGTTCCAGGAGGCAGTGAGAACCAGCATTACTTTTCCCCGCTGGCACCTTTGCTGTGGCAGCAAAAGCTGGACGTTTGTCTTTTTTGCTCCGGAGGCTGCCGAAAGCGAAAACAGGTGCTTTTGATGATGGAGTCCGCAGGAAAGCAGAGAGGGCCAAATTGTCTTTGGCATTTAAAGAGGTTCCAGGAGGCAGTGAGGACCAGCATTACTTTTCCCCGCTGGCACTTTTGCTGTGGCAGCAAAAGCTGGACGTTTGTCTTTTTTGCTCCGGAGGCTGCCGAAAGCGAAAACAGGTGCTTTTGAGGATGGAGTCCGCAGGAAAGCAGAGAGGGCCAAATTGTCTGTGGCATTTGAAAGGGTTCCAGGAGGCAGTGAGAACCAGCATTACTTTTCCCCGCTGGCACCTTTGCTGTGGCAGCAAAAGCTGGACGTTTGTATTTTTTGCTCCGGAGGCTGCCGAAAGCGAAAACAGGTGCTTTTGAGGATGGAGTCCGCAGGAAAGCAGAGAGGGCCAAATTGTCTGTGGCATTTGAAAGGGTTCCAGGAGGCAGTGAGAACCAGCATTACTTTTCCCCGCTGGCACCTTTGCTGTGGCAGCAAAAGCTGGACGTTTGTCTTTTTTGCTCCGGAGGTTGCCGAAAGCGAAAACAGGTGCTTTTGAGGATGGAGTCCGCAGGAAAGCAGAGAGGGCCAAATTGTCTGAGGCATTTGAAGAGGTTCCAGGAGGCAGTGAGAACCAGCATTACTTTTCCCCGCTGGCACCTTTGCTGTAGCAGCAAAATCTGGACGTTTGTCTTTTTTGCTCCGGAGGCTGCCGAAAGCGAAAACAGGTGCTTTTGAGGATGGAGTCCGCAGGAAAGCAGAGAGGGCCAAATTGTCTGTGGCATTTGAAAGGGTTCCAGGAGGCAGTGAGAACCAGCATTACTTTTCCCCGCTGGCACCTTTGCTGTGGCAGCAAAAGCTGGACGTTTGTCTTCTTTGCTCCGGAGGCTGCCGAAAGCGAAAACAGGTGCTTTTGAGGATGGAGTCTGCAGGAAAGCAGAGAGGGCCAAATTGTCTGGGGCATTTAAAGAGGTTCCAGGAGGCAGTGAGGACCAGCATTACTTTTCCCCGTTGGCACCTTTGCTGCGGCAGCAAAAGCTGGACGTTTGTCTTTTTACCACCGGAGGGCGCCGAAAGTGAAAAAAGGCGCTTTTGAGGATAGAGTCCGCAGGAAAGCAGAGAGGGCCAAATTGTCTGTGGCATTTGAAAGGGTTCCAGGAGGCAGTGAGAACCAGCATTACTTTTCTCCGCTGGCACCTTTGCTGTGGCAGCAAAAGCTGGACGTTTGTCTTTTTTGCTCCGGAGGCTGCCGAAAGCGAAAACAGGTGCTTTTGAGGATGGAGTCCGCAGGAAAGCAGAGAGGGCCAAATTGTCTGTGACATTTGAAAGGGTTCCAGGAGGCAGTGAGAACCAGCATTACTTTTCTCCGCTGGCACCTTTGCTGTGGCAGCAAAAGCTGGACGTTTGTCTTTTTTGCTCCGGAGGCTGCCGAAAGCGAAAACAGGTGCTTTTGAGGATGGAGTCCGCAGGAAAGCAGAGAGGGCCAAATTGTCTGTGGCATTTGAAAGGGTTCCAGGAGGCAGTGAGAACCAGCATTACTTTTCCCCGCTGGCACCTTTGCTGTGGCAGCAAAAGCTGGACGTTTGTCTTTTTTGCTCCGGAGGCTGCCGAAAGCGAAAACAGGTGCTTTTGAGGATGGAGTCCACAGGAAAGCAGAGAGGGCCAAATTGTCTGTGACATTTGAAAGGGTTCCAGGAGGCAGTGAGAACCAGCATTACTTTTCTCCGCTGGCACCTTTGCTGTGGCAGCAAAAGCTGGACGTTTGTCTTTTTTGCTCCGGAGGCTGCCGAAAGCGAAAACAGGTGCTTTTGAGGATGGAGTCCGCAGGAAAGCAGAGAGGGCCAAATTGTCTGGGGCATTTGAAAGGGTTCCAGGAGGCAGTGAGAACCAGCATTACTTTTCCCCGCTGGCACCTTTGCTGTGGCAGCAAAAGCTGGACGTTTGTCTTTTTTGCTCCGGAGGCTGCCGAAAGCGAAAACAGGTGCTTTTGAGGATGGAGTCCGCAGGAAAGCAGAGAGGGCCAAATTGTCTGTGGCATTTGAAAGGGTTCCAGGAGGCAGTGAGAACCAGCATTACTTTTCCCCGCTGGCACCTTTGCTGTGGCAGCAAAAGCTGGACGTTTGTCTTTTTTGCTCCGGAGGCTGCCGAAAGCGAAAACAGGTGCTTTTGAGGATGGAGTCCGCAGGAAAGCAGAGAGGGCCAAATTGTCTGTGGCATTTGAAGAGGTTCCAGGAGGCAGTGAGAACCAGCATTACTTTTCCCCGCTGGTACCTTTGCTGTGGCAGCAAAAGCTGGACGTTTTTCTTTTTTGCTCCTGAGGGCGCCGAAAGCGAAAATAGGTTCTTTTGAGGATGGAGTCCGCAGGAAAGCAGAGAGGGCCAAATTGTCTGGGGCATTTGAAAGGGTTCCAGGAGGCAGTGAGAACCAGCATTACTTTTCCCCGCTGGCACCTTTGCTGTGGCAGCAAAAGCTGGACGTTTGTCTTTTTTGCTCCGGAGGCTGCCGAAAGCGAAAACAGGTGCTTTTGAGGATGGAGTCCGCAGGAAAGCAGAGAGGGCCAAATTGTCTGGGGCATTTGAAAGGGTTCCAGGAGGCAGTGAGAACCAGCATTACTTTTCCCCGCTGGCACCTTTGCTGTGGCAGCAAAAGCTGGACGTTTGTCTTTTTTGCTCCGGAGGCTGCCGAAAGCGAAAACAGGTGCTTTTGATGATGGAGTCCACAGGAAAGCAGAGAGGGCCAAATTGTCTTTGGCATTTAAAGAGGTTCCAGGAGGCAGTGAGGACCAGCATTACTTTTCCCCGCTGGCACTTTTGCTGTGGCAGCAAAAGCTGGACGTTTGTCTTTTTTGCTCCGGAGGCTGCCGAAAGCGAAAACAGGTGCTTTTGAGGATGGAGTCCGCAGGAAAGCAGAGAGGGCCAAATTGTCTGGGGCATTTGAAAGGGTTCCAGGAGGCAGTGAGAACCAGCATTACTTTTCCCCGCTGGCACCTTTGCTGTGGCAGCAAAAGCTGGACGTTTGTATTTTTTGCTCCGGAGGCTGCCGAAAGCGAAAACAGGTGCTTTTGAGGATGGAGTCCGCAGGAAAGCAGAGAGGGCCAAATTGTCTGTGGCATTTGAAAGGGTTCCAGGAGGCAGTGAGAACCAGCATTACTTTTCCCCGCTGGCACCTTTGCTGTGGCAGCAAAAGCTGGACGTTTGTCTTTTTTGCTCCGGAGGTTGCCGAAAGCGAAAACAGGTGCTTTTGAGGATGGAGTCCGCAGGAAAGCAGAGAGGGCCAAATTGTCTGAGGCATTTGAAGAGGTTCCAGGAGGCAGTGAGAACCAGCATTACTTTTCCCCGCTGGCACCTTTGCTGTAGCAGCAAAAGCTGGACGTTTGTCTTTTTTGCTCCGGAGGATGGCGAAAGCGAAAACAGGTGCTTTTGAGGATGGAGTCCGCAGGAAAGCAGAGAGGGCCAAATTGTCTGTGGCATTTGAAAGGGTTCCAGGAGGCAGTGAGAACCAGCATTACTTTTCCCCGCTGGCACCTTTGCTGTGGCAGCAAAAGCTGGATGTTTGTCTTTTTACCACCGGAGGGCGCCGAAAGTGAAAAAAGGCGCTTTTGAGGATAGAGTCCGCAGGAAAGCAGAGAGGGCCAAATTCTCTTTGGCATTTGATAGGGTTCCAGGAGGCAGTGAGAACCAGCATTACTTTTCCCCGCTGGCACCTTTGCTGTTGCAGCAAAAGCTGGACGTTTGTCTTTTTTGCTCCGGAGGCTGCCGAAAGCGAAAACAGGTGCTTTTGAGGATGGAGTCCGCAGGAAAGCAGAGAGGGCCAAATTGTCTGTGGCATTTGAAAGGGTTCCAGGAGGCAGTGAGAACCAGCATTACTTTTCCCCGCTGGCACCTTTGCTGTGGCAGCAAAAGCTGGACGTTTGTCTTTTTTGCTCCGGAGGCTGCCGAAAGTGAAAACAGTTGCTTTTGATGATGGAGTCCGCAGGAAAGCAGAGAGGGCCAAATTGTCTGGGGCATTTGAAAGGGTTCCAGGAGGCAGTGAGAACCAGCATTACTTTTCCCCGCTGGCACCTTTGCTGTGGCAGCAAAAGCTGGACGTTTGTCTTTTTTGCTCCGGAGGCTGCCGAAAGCGAAAACAGGTGCTTTTGAGGATGGAGTCCGCAGGAAAGCAGAGAGGGCCAAATTGTCTTTGGCATTTAAAGAGGTTCCAGGAGGCAGTGAGGACCAGCATTACTTTTCCCCGTTGGCACCTTTGCTGCGGCAGCAAAAGCTGGACGTTTGTCTTTTTACCACCGGAGGGCGCCGAAAGTGAAAAAAGGCGCTTTTGAGGATAGAGTCCGCAGGAAAGCAGAGAGGGCCAAATTGTCTGGGGCATTTGAAAGGGTTCCAGGAGGCAGTGAGAACCAGCATTACTTTTCCCCGCTGGCACCTTTGCTGTGGCAGCAAAAGCCGGACGTTTGTCTTTTTTGCTCCGGAGGCTGCCGAAAGCGAAAAAAGGTGCTTTTGAGGATGGAGTCCGCAGGAAAGCAGAGAGGGCCAAATTGTCTGTGGCATTTGAAAGGGTTCCAGGAGGCAGTGAGAACCAGCATTACTTTTCCCCGCTGGCACCTTTGCTGTGGCAGCAAAAGCTGGACGTTTGTCTTTTTTGCTCCGGAGGCTGCCGAAAGCAAAAACAGGTGCTTTTGAGGATGGAGTCCGCAGGAAAGCAGAGAGGGCCAAATTGTCTGTGGCATTTGAAAGGGTTCCAGGAGGCAGTGAGAACCAGCATTACTTTTCCCCGCTGGCACCTTTGCTGTGGCAGCAAAAGCTGGACGTTTGTCTTTTTTGCTCCGGAGGCTGCCGAAAGCGAAAACAGGTGCTTTTGAGGATGGAGTCCGCAGGAAAGCAGAGAGGGCCAAATTGTCTGTGGCATTTGAAAGGGTTCCAGGAGGCAGTGAGAACCAGCATTACTTTTCCCCGCTGGCACCTTTGCTGTGGCAGCAAAAGCTGGACGTTTGTCTTTTTTGCTCCGGAGGCTGCCGAAAGCGAAAACAGGTGCTTTTGATGATGGAGTCCGCAGGAAAGCAGAGAGGGCCAAATTGTCTTTGGCATTTGAAGACGTTCCAGGAGGCAGTGAGGACCAGCATTACTTTTCCCCGCTGGCACCTTTGCTGTGGCAGCAAAAGCTGGACGTTTGTCTTTTTACCACCGGAGGGCGCCGAAAGTGAAAAAAGGCGCTTTTGAGGATGGAGTCCGCAGGAAAGCAGAGAGGGCCAAATTGTCTGGGGCATTTGAAAGGGTTCCAGGAGGCAGTGAGAACCAGCATTACTTTTCCCCGCTGGCACCTTTGCTGTGGCAGCAAAAGCTGGACGTTTGTCTTTTTTGCTCCGGAGGCTGCCGAAAGCGAAAACAGGTGCTTTTGAGGATGGAGTCCGCAGGAAAGCAGAGAGGGCCAAATTGTCTGTGGCATTTGAAAGGGTTCCAGGAGGCAGTGAGAACCAGCATTACTTTTCCCCGCTGGCACCTTTGCTGTGGCAGCAAAAGCTGGACAATTGTATTTTTTGCTCCGGAGGCTGCCGAAAGCGAAAACAGGTGCTTTTGAGGATGGAGTCCGCAGGAAAGCAGAGAGGGCCAAATTGTCTGTGGCATTTGAAAGGGTTCCAGGAGGCAGTGAGAACCAGCATTACTTTTCCCCGCTGGCACCTTTGCTGTGGCAGCAAAAGCTGGACGTTTGTCTTTTTTGCTCCGGAGGTTGCCGAAAGCGAAAACAGGTGCTTTTGAGGATGGAGTCCGCAGGAAAGCAGAGAGGGCCAATTTGTCTGAGGCATTTGAAGAGGTTCCAGGAGGCAGTGAGAACCAGCATTACTTTTCCCCGCTGGCACCTTTGCTGTAGCAGCAAAAGCTGGACGTTTGTCTTTTTTGCTCCGGAGGATGGCGAAAGCGAAAACAGGTGCTTTTGAGGATGGAGTCCGCAGGAAAGCAGAGAGGGCCAAATTGTCTGTGGCATTTGAAAGGGTTCCAGGAGGCAGTGAGAACCAGCATTACTTTTCCCCGCTGGCACCTTTGCTGTGGCAGCAAAAGCTGGACGTTTCTCTTTTTTGCTCCGGAGGCTGCCGAAAGCGAAAACAGGTGCTTTTGATGATGGAGTCCGCAGGAAAGCAGAGAGGGCCAAATTGTCTTTGGCATTTAAAGAGGTTCCAGGAGGCAGTGAGGACCAGCATTACTTTTCCCCGCTGGCACCTTTGCTGCGGCAGCAAAAGCTGGACGTTTGTCTTTTTACCACCGGAGGGCGCCGAAAGTGAAAAAAGGCGCTTTTGAGGATAGAGTCCGCAGGAAAGCAGAGAGGGCCAAATTGTCTGTGGCATTTGATAGGGTTCCAGGAGGCAGTGAGAACCAGCATTACTTTTCCCCGCTGGCACCTTTGCTGTGGCAGCAAAAGCTGGACGTTTGTCTTTTTTGCTCCGGAGGCTGCCGAAAGCGAAAACAGGTGCTTTTGAGGATGGAGTCCGCAGGAAAGCAGAGAGGGCCAAATTGTCTGGGGCATTTGAAAGGGTTCCAGGAGGCAGTGAGAACCAGCATTACTTTTCCCCGCTGGCACCTTTGCTGTGGCAGCAAAAGCTGGACGTTTGTCTTTTTTGCTCCGGAGGCTGCCGAAAGCGAAAACAGGTGCTTTTGAGGATGGAGTCCGCAGGAAAGCAGAGAGGGCCAAATTGTCTGTGGCATTTGAAAGGGTTCCAGGAGGCAGTGAGAACCAGCATTACTTTTCCCCGCTGGCACCTTTGCTGTGGCAGCAAAAGCTGGACGTTTGTCTTTTTTGCTCCGGAGGCTGCCGAAAGCGAAAACAGGTGCTTTTCAGGATGGAGTCCGCAGAAAAGCAGAGAGGGCCAAATTGTCTGAGGCATTTGAAGAGGTTCCAGGAGGCAGTGAGAACCAGCATTACTTTTCCCCGCTGGCACCTTTGCTGTAGCAGCAAAAGCTGGACGTTTGTCTTTTTTGCTCCGGAGGCTGCCGAAAGCGAAAACAGGTGCTTTTGAGGATGGAGTCCGCAGGAAAGCAGAGAGGGCCAAATTGTCTGGGGCATTTGAAAGGGTTCCAGGAGGCAGTGAGAACCAGCATTACTTTTCCCCGTTGGCACCTTTGCTGTGGCAGCAAAAGCTGGACGTTTGTCTTTTTTGCTCCAGAGGCTACCGAAAGTGAAAAAAGGTGCTTTTGAGGATGGAGTCCGCAGGAAAGCAGAGAGGGCCAAATTGTCTGTGGCATTTGAAAGGGTTCCAGGAGGCAGTGAGAACCAGCATTACTTTTCCCCGCTGGCACCTTTGCTGTGGCAGCAAAAGCTGGACGTTTGTCTTTTTTGCTCCGGAGGCTGCCGAAAGCGAAAACAGGTGCTTTTGAGGATGGAGTCCGCAGGAAAGCAGAGAGGGCCAAATTGTCTGTGGCATTTGAAAGGGTTCCAGGAGGCAGTGAGAACCAGCATTACTTTTCCCCGCTGGCACCTTTGCTGTGGCAGCAAAAGCTGGACGTTTGTCTTTTTTGCTCCGGAGGCTGCCGAAAGCGAAAACAGGTGCTTTTGAGGATGGAGTCCGCAGGAAAGCAGAGAGGGCCAAATTGTCTGTGGCATTTGAAAGGGTTCCAGGAGGCAGTGAGAACCAGCATTACTTTTCCCCGCTGGCACCTTTGCTGTGGCAGCAAAAGCTGGACGTTTGTCTTTTTTGCTCCGGAGGTTGCCGAAAGCGAAAACAGGTGCTTTTGAGGATGGAGTCCGCAGGAAAGCAGAGAGGGCCAAATTGTCTGAGGCATTTGAAGAGGTTCCAGGAGGCAGTGAGAACCAGCATTACTTTTCCCCGCTGGCACCTTTGCTGTAGCAGCAAAAGCTGGACGTTTGTCTTTTTTGCTCCGGAGGATGGCGAAAGCGAAAACAGGTGCTTTTGAGGATGGAGTCCGCAGGAAAGCAGAGAGGGCCAAATTGTCTGGGGCATTTGAAAGGGTTCCAGGAGGCAGTGAGAACCAGCATTACTTTTCCCCGCTGGCACCTTTGCTGTGGCAGCAAAAGCTGGACGTTTGTCTTTTTTGCTCCGGAGGCTGCCGAAAGCGAAAACAGGTGCTTTTGATGATGGAGTCCGCAGGAAAGCAGAGAGGGCCAAATTGTCTTTGGCATTTAAAGAGGTTCCAGGAGGCAGTGAGGACCAGCATTACTTTTCCCCGCTGGCACCTTTGCTGTGGCAGCAAAAGCTGGACGTTTGTCTTTTTACCACCGGAGGGCGCCGAAAGTGAAAAAAGGCGCTTTTGAGGATAGAGTCCGCAGGAAAGCAGAGAGGGCCAAATTGTCTGTGGCATTTGATAGGGTTCCAGGAGGCAGTGAGAACCAGCATTACTTTTCCCCGCTGGCACCTTTGCTGTGGCAGCAAAAGCTGGACGTTTGTCTTTTTTGCTCCGGAGGCTGCCGAAAGCGAAAAACAGGTGCTTTTGAGGATGGAGTCCGCAGGAAAGCAGAGAGGGCCAAATTGTCTGTGGCATTTGAAAGGGTTCCAGGAGGCAGTGAGAACCAGCATTACTTTTCCCCGCTGGCACCTTTGCTGTGGCAGCAAAAGCTGGACGTTTGTATTTTTTGCTCCGGAGGCTGCCGAAAGCGAAAACAGGTGCTTTTGAGGATGGAGTCCGCAGGAAAGCAGAGAGGGCCAAATTGTCTGTGGCATTTGAAAGGGTTCCAGGAGGCAGTGAGAACCAGCATTACTTTTCCCCGCTGGCACCTTTGCTGTGGCAGCAAAAGCTGGACGTTTGTCTTTTTTGCTCCGGAGGTTGCCGAAAGCGAAAACAGGTGCTTTTGAGGATGGAGTCCGCAGGAAAGCAGAGAGGGCCAATTTGTCTGAGGCATTTGAAGAGGTTCCAGGAGGCAGTGAGAACCAGCATTACTTTTCCCCGCTGGCACCTTTGCTGTAGCAGCAAAAGCTGGACGTTTGTCTTTTTTGCTCCGGAGGATGGCGAAAGCGAAAACAGGTGCTTTTGAGGATGGAGTCCGCAGGAAAGCAGAGAGGGCCAAATTGTCTGGGGCATTTGAAAGGGTTCCAGGAGGCAGTGAGAACCAGCATTACTTTTCCCCGCTGGCACCTTTGCTGTGGCAGCAAAAGCTGGACGTTTGTCTTTTTTGCTCCGGAGGCTGCCGAAAGCGAAAACAGGTGCTTTTGATGATGGAGTCCGCAGGAAAGCAGAGAGGGCCAAATTGTCTTTGGCATTTAAAGAGGTTCCAGGAGGCAGTGAGGACCAGCATTACTTTTCCCCGCTGGCACCTTTGCTGTGGCAGCAAAAGCTGGACGTTTGTCTTTTTACCACCGGAGGGCGCCGAAAGTGAAAAAAGGCGCTTTTGAGGATAGAGTCCGCAGGAAAGCAGAGAGGGCCAAATTGTCTGTGGCATTTGATAGGGTTCCAGGAGGCAGTGAGAACCAGCATTACTTTTCCCCGCTGGCACCTTTGCTGTGGCAGCAAAAGCTGGACGTTTGTCTTTTTTGCTCCGGAGGCTGCCGAAAGCGAAAACAGGTGCTTTTGAGGATGGAGTCCCGCAGGAAAGCAGAGAGGGCCAAATTGTCTGTGGCATTTGAAAGGGTTCCAGGAGGCAGTGAGAACCAGCATTACTTTTCCCCGCTGGCACCTTTGCTGTGGCAGCAAAAGCTGGACGTTTGTCTTTTTTGCTCCGGAGGCTGCCGAAAGCGAAAACAGGTGCTTTTGAGGATGGAGTCCGCAGGAAAGCAGAGAGGGCCAAATTGTCTGTGGCATTTGAAAGGGTTCCAGGAGGCAGTGAGAACCAGCATTACTTTTCCCCGCTGGCACCTTTGCTGTGGCAGCAAAAGCTGGACGTTTGTCTTTTTTGCTCCGGAGGCTGCCGAAAGCGAAAACAGGTGCTTTTGAGGATGGAGTCCGCAGGAAAGCAGAGAGGGCCAAATTGTCTGAGGCATTTGAAGAGGTTCCAGGAGCAGTGAGAACCAGCATTACTTTTCCCCGCTGGCACCTTTGCTGTCGCAGCAAAAGCTGGACGTTTGTCTTTTTTGCTCCTGAGGATGCCGAAAGCGAAAACAGGTGCTTTTGAGGATGGAGTCCGCAGGAAAGCAGAGAGGGCCAAATTGTCTGGGGCATTTGAAAGGGTTCCAGGAGGCAGTGAGAACCAGCATTACTTTTCCCCGTTGGCACCTTTGCTGTGGCAGCAAAAGCTGGACGTTTGTCTTTTTTGCTCCGGAGGCTGCCGAAAGCGAAAAAAGGTGCTTTTGAGGATGGAGTCCGCAGGAAAGCAGAGAGGGCCAAATTGTCTGTGGCATTTGAAAGGGTTCCAGAAGGCAGTGAGAACCAGCATTACTTTTCCCCGCTGGCACCTTTGCTGTGGCAGCAAAATCTGGACGTTTGTCTTTTTTGCTCCGGAGGTTGCCGAAAGCGAAAACAGGTGCTTTGAGGATGGAGTCCGCAGGAAAGCAGAGAGGGCCAAATTGTCTGAGGCATTTGAAGAGGTTCCAGGAGGCAGTGAGAACCAGCATTACTTTTCCCCGCTGGCACCTTTGCTGTAGCAGCAAAAGCTGGACGTTTGTCTGTTTTGCTCCGGAGGATGGCGAAAGCGAAAACAGGTGCTTTTGAGGATGGAGTCCGCAGGAAAGCAGAGAGGGCCAAATTGTCTGGGGCATTTGAAAGGGTTCCAGGAGGCAGTGAGAACCAGCATTACTTTTCCCCGCTGGCACCTTTGCTGTGGCAGCAAAAGCTGGACGTTTGTCTTTTTTGCTCCGGAGGCTGCCGAAAGCGAAAACAGGTGCTTTTGATGATGGAGTCCGCAGGAAAGCAGAGAGGGCCAAATTGTCTTTGGCATTTAAAGAGGTTCCAGGAGGCAGTGAGGACCAGCATTACTTTTCCCCGCTGGCACCTTTGCTGTGGCAGCAAAAGCTGGACGTTTGTCTTTTTACCACCGGAGGGCGCCGAAAGTGAAAAAAGGCGCTTTTGAGGATAGAGTCCGCAGGAAAGCAGAGAGGGCCAAATTGTCTGTGGCATTTGATAGGGTTCCAGGAGGCAGTGAGAACCAGCATTACTTTTCCCCGCTGGCACCTTTGCTGTGGCAGCAAAAGCTGGACGTTTGTCTTTTTTGCTCCGGAGGCTGCCGAAAGCGAAAACAGGTGCTTTTGAGGATGGAGTCCGCAGGAAAGCAGAGAGGGCCAAATTGTCTGTGGCATTTGAAAGGGTTCCAGGAGGCAGTGAGAACCAGCATTACTTTTCCCCGCTGGCACCTTTGCTGTGGCAGCAAAAGCTGGACGTTTGTATTTTTTGCTCCGGAGGCTGCCGAAAGCGAAAACAGGTGCTTTTGAGGATGGAGTCCGCAGGAAAGCAGAGAGGGCCAAATTGTCTGTGGCATTTGAAAGGGTTCCAGGAGGCAGTGAGAACCAGCATTACTTTTCCCCGCTGGCACCTTTGCTGTGGCAGCAAAAGCTGGACGTTTGTCTTTTTTGCTCCGGAGGCTGCCGAAAGCGAAAACAGGTGCTTTTGAGGATGGAGTCCGCAGGAAAGCAGAGAGGGCCAAATTGTCTGTGGCATTTGAAAGGGTTCCAGGAGGCAGTGAGAACCAGCATTACTTTTCCCCGCTGGCACCTTTGCTGTGGCAGCAAAAGCTGGACGTTTGTATTTTTTGCTCCGGAGGCTGCCGAAAGCGAAAACAGGTGCTTTTGAGGATGGAGTCCGCAGGAAAGCAGAGAGGGCCAAATTGTCTGTGGCATTTGAAAGGGTTCCAGGAGGCAGTGAGAACCAGCATTACTTTTCCCCGCTGGCACCTTTGCTGTGGCAGCAAAAGCTGGACGTTTGTCTTTTTTGCTCCGGAGGTTGCCGAAAGCGAAAACAGGTGCTTTTGAGGATGGAGTCCGCAGGAAAGCAGAGAGGGCCAATTTGTCTGAGGCATTTGAAGAGGTTCCAGGAGGCAGTGAGAACCAGCATTACTTTTCCCCGCTGGCACCTTTGCTGTAGCAGCAAAAGCTGGACGTTTGTCTTTTTTGCTCCGGAGGATGGCGAAAGCGAAAACAGGTGCTTTTGAGGATGGAGTCCGCAGGAAAGCAGAGAGGGCCAAATTGTCTGTGGCATTTGAAAGGGTTCCAGGAGGCAGTGAGAACCAGCATTACTTTTCCCCGCTGGCACCTTTGCTGTGGCAGCAAAAGCTGGACGTTTATCTTTTTTGCTCCGGAGGCTGCCGAAAGCGAAAACAGGTGCTTTTGATGATGGAGTCCGCAGGAAAGCAGAGAGGGCCAAATTGTCTTTGGCATTTAAAGAGGTTCCAGGAGGCAGTGAGGACCAGCATTACTTTTCCCCGCTGGCACCTTTGCTGCGGCAGCAAAAGCTGGACGTTTGTCTTTTTACCACCGGAGGGCGCCGAAAGTGAAAAAAGGCGCTTTTGAGGATAGAGTCCGCAGGAAAGCAGAGAGGGCCAAATTGTCTGTGGCATTTGATAGGGTTCCAGGAGGCAGTGAGAACCAGCATTACTTTTCCCCGCTGGCACCTTTGCTGTGGCAGCAAAAGCTGGACGTTTGTCTTTTTTGCTCCGGAGGTTGCCGAAAGCGAAAACAGGTGCTTTTGAGGATGGAGTCCGCAGGAAAGCAGAGAGGGCCAATTTGTCTGAGGCATTTGAAGAGGTTCCAGGAGGCAGTGAGAACCAGCATTACTTTTCCCCGCTGGCACCTTTGCTGTAGCAGCAAAAGCTGGACGTTTGTCTTTTTTGCTCCGGAGGATGGCGAAAGCGAAAACAGGTGCTTTTGAGGATGGAGTCCGCAGGAAAGCAGAGAGGGCCAAATTGTCTGTGGCATTTGAAAGGGTTCCAGGAGGCAGTGAGAACCAGCATTACTTTTCCCCGCTGGCACCTTTGCTGTGGCAGCAAAAGCTGGACGTTTATCTTTTTTGCTCCGGAGGCTGCCGAAAGCGAAAACAGGTGCTTTTGATGATGGAGTCCGCAGGAAAGCAGAGAGGGCCAAATTGTCTTTGGCATTTAAAGAGGTTCCAGGAGGCAGTGAGGACCAGCATTACTTTTCCCCGCTGGCACCTTTGCTGCGGCAGCAAAAGCTGGACGTTTGTCTTTTTACCACCGGAGGGCGCCGAAAGTGAAAAAAGGCGCTTTTGAGGATAGAGTCCGCAGGAAAGCAGAGAGGGCCAAATTGTCTGTGGCATTTGATAGGGTTCCAGGAGGCAGTGAGAACCAGCATTACTTTTCCCCGCTGGCACCTTTGCTGTGGCAGCAAAAGCTGGACGTTTGTCTTTTTTGCTCCGGAGGCTGCCGAAAGCGAAAACAGGTGCTTTTGAGGATGGAGTCCGCAGGAAAGCAGAGAGGGCCAAATTGTCTGGGGCATTTGAAAGGGTTCCAGGAGGCAGTGAGAACCAGCATTACTTTTCCCCGCTGGCACCTTTGCTGTGGCAGCAAAAGCTGGACGTTTGTCTTTTTTGCTCCGGAGGCTGCCGAAAGCGAAAACAGGTGCTTTTGAGGATGGAGTCCGCAGGAAAGCAGAGAGGGCCAAATTGTCTGTGGCATTTGAAAGGGTTCCAGGAGGCAGTGAGAACCAGCATTACTTTTCCCCGCTGGCACCTTTGCTGTGGCAGCAAAAGCTGGACGTTTGTCTTTTTTGCTCCGGAGGCTGCCGAAAGCGAAAACAGGTGCTTTTGAGGATGGAGTCCGCAGGAAAGCAGAGAGGGCCAAATTGTCTGAGGCATTTGAAGAGGTTCCAGGAGGCAGTGAGAACCAGCATTACTTTTCCCCGCTGGCACCTTTGCTGTAGCAGCAAAAGCTGGACGTTTGTCTTTTTTGCTCCGGAGGCTGCCGAAAGCGAAAACAGGTGCTTTTGAGGATGGAGTCCGCAGGAAAGCAGAGAGGGCCAAATTGTCTGGGGCATTTGAAAGGGTTCCAGGAGGCAGTGAGAACCAGCATTACTTTTCCCCGTTGGCACCTTTGCTGTGGCAGCAAAAGCTGGACGTTTGTCTTTTTTGCTCCGGAGGCTGCCGAAAGTGAAAAAAGGTGCTTTTGAGGATGGAGTCCGCAGGAAAGCAGAGAGGGCCAAATTGTCTGTGGCATTTGAAAGGGTTCCAGGAGGCAGTGAGAACCAGCATTACTTTTCCCCGCTGGCACCTTTGCTGTGGCAGCAAAAGCTGGACGTTTGTCTTTTTTGCTCCGGAGGCTGCCGAAAGCGAAAACAGGTGCTTTTGAGGATGGAGTCCGCAGGAAAGCAGAGAGGGCCAAATTGTCTGTGGCATTTGAAAGGGTTCCAGGAGGCAGTGAGAACCAGCATTACTTTTCCCCGCTGGCACCTTTGCTGTGGCAGCAAAAGCTGGACGTTTGTCTTTTTTGCTCCGGAGGCTGCCGAAAGCGAAAACAGGTGCTTTTGAGGATGGAGTCCGCAGGAAAGCAGAGAGGGCCAAATTGTCTGTGGCATTTGAAAGGGTTCCAGGAGGCAGTGAGAACCAGCATTACTTTTCCCCGCTGGCACCTTTGCTGTGGCAGCAAAAGCTGGACGTTTGTCTTTTTTGCTCCGGAGGTTGCCGAAAGCGAAAACAGGTGCTTTTGAGGATGGAGTCCGCAGGAAAGCAGAGAGGGCCAAATTGTCTGAGGCATTTGAAGAGGTTCCAGGAGGCAGTGAGAACCAGCATTACTTTTCCCCGCTGGCACCTTTGCTGTAGCAGCAAAAGCTGGACGTTTGTCTTTTTTGCTCCGGAGGATGGCGAAAGCGAAAACAGGTGCTTTTGAGGATGGAGTCCGCAGGAAAGCAGAGAGGGCCAAATTGTCTGGGGCATTTGAAAGGGTTCCAGGAGGCAGTGAGAACCAGCATTACTTTTCCCCGCTGGCACCTTTGCTGTGGCAGCAAAAGCTGGACGTTTGTCTTTTTTGCTCCGGAGGCTGCCGAAAGCGAAAACAGGTGCTTTTGATGATGGAGTCCGCAGGAAAGCAGAGAGGGCCAAATTGTCTTTGGCATTTAAAGAGGTTCCAGGAGGCAGTGAGGACCAGCATTACTTTTCCCCGCTGGCACCTTTGCTGTGGCAGCAAAAGCTGGACGTTTGTCTTTTTACCACCGGAGGGCGCCGAAAGTGAAAAAAGGCGCTTTTGAGGATAGAGTCCGCAGGAAAGCAGAGAGGGCCAAATTGTCTGTGGCATTTGATAGGGTTCCAGGAGGCAGTGAGAACCAGCATTACTTTTCCCCGCTGGCACCTTTGCTGTGGCAGCAAAAGCTGGACGTTTGTCTTTTTTGCTCCGGAGGCTGCCGAAAGCGAAAACAGGTGCTTTTGAGGATGGAGTCCGCAGGAAAGCAGAGAGGGCCAAATTGTCTGTGGCATTTGAAAGGGTTCCAGGAGGCAGTGAGAACCAGCATTACTTTTCCCCGCTGGCACCTTTGCTGTGGCAGCAAAAGCTGGACGTTTGTCTTTTTTGCTCCGGAGGCTGCCGAAAGCGAAAACAGGTGCTTTTGAGGATGGAGTCCGCAGGAAAGCAGAGAGGGCCAAATTGTCTGTGGCATTTGAAAGGGTTCCAGGAGGCAGTGAGAACCAGCATTACTTTTCCCCGCTGGCACCTTTGCTGTGGCAGCAAAAGCTGGACGTTTGTCTTTTTTGCTCCGGAGGCTGCCGAAAGCGAAAACAGGTGCTTTTGAGGATGGAGTCCGCAGGAAAGCAGAGAGGGCCAAATTGTCTGAGGCATTTGAAGAGGTTCCAGGAGGCAGTGAGAACCAGCATTACTTTTCCCCGCTGGCACCTTTGCTGTCGCAGCAAAAGCTGGACGTTTGTCTTTTTTGCTCCTGAGGATGCCGAAAGCGAAAACAGGTGCTTTTGAGGATGGAGTCCGCAGGAAAGCAGAGAGGGCCAAATTGTCTGGGGCATTTGAAAGGGTTCCAGGAGGCAGTGAGAACCAGCATTACTTTTCCCCGTTGGCACCTTTGCTGTGGCAGCAAAAGCTGGACGTTTGTCTTTTTTGCTCCGGAGGCTGCCGAAAGCGAAAAAAGGTGCTTTTGAGGATGGAGTCCGCAGGAAAGCAGAGAGGGCCAAATTGTCTGTGGCATTTGAAAGGGTTCCAGGAGGCAGTGAGAACCAGCATTACTTTTCCCCGCTGGCACCTTTGCTGTGGCAGCAAAATCTGGACGTTTGTCTTTTTTGCTCCGGAGGCTGCCGAAAGCGAAAACAGGTGCTTTTGAGGATGGAGTCCGCAGGAAAGCAGAGAGGGCCAAATTGTCTGTGGCATTTGAAGAGGTTCCAGGAGGCAGTGAGAACCAGCATTACTTTTCCCCGCTGGTACCTTTGCTGTGGCAGCAAAAGCTGGACGTTTGTCTTTTTTGCTCCTGAGGTTGCCGAAAGCGAAAATAGGTTCTTTTGAGGATGGAGTCCGCAGGAAAGCAGAGAGGGCCAAATTGTCTGGGCATTTGAAAGGGTTCCAGGAGGCAGTGAGAACCAGCATTACTTTTCCCCGCTGGCACCTTTGCTGTGGCAGCAAAAGCTGGACGTTTGTCTTTTTTGCTCCGGAGGCTGCCGAAAGCGAAAACAGGTGCTTTTGAGGATGGAGTCCGCAGGAAAGCAGAGAGGGCCAAATTGTCTGTGGCATTTGAAGAGGTTCCAGGAGGCAGTGAGGACCAGCATTACTTTTCCCCGCTGGCACCTTTGCTGCGGCAGCAAAAGCTGGACGTTTGTCTTTTTTGCTCCTGAGGTTGCCGAAAGTGAAAAAAGGCGCTTTTGAGGATAGAGTCCGCAGGAAAGCAGAGAGGGCCAAATTGTCTGGGGCATTTGAAAGGGTTCCAGGAGGCAGTGAGAACCAGCATTACTTTTCCCCGCTGGCACCTTTGCTGTCGCAGCAAAAGCTGGACGTTTGTCTTTTTTGCTCCGGAGGCTGCCGAAAGCGAAAACAGCTGCTTTTGAGGATGGAGTCCGCAGGAAAGCAGAGAGGGCCAAATTGTCTGTGGCATTTGAAGAGGTTCCAGGAGGCAGTGAGAACCAGCATTACTTTTCCCCGCTGGCACCTTTGCTGTAGCAGCAAAAGCTGGACGTTTGTCTTTTTTGCTCCGGAGGCTGCCGAAAGCGAAAACAGGTGCTTTTGAGGATGGAGTCCGCAGGAAAGCAGAGAGGGCCAAATTGTCTGGGGCATTTGAAAGGGTTCCAGGAGGTAGTGAGAACCAGCATTACTTTTCCCCGCTGGCACCTTTGCTGTGGCAGCAAAAGCTGGACGTTTGTCTTTTTTGCTCCGGAGGCTGCCGAAAGCGAAAACAGGTGCTTTTGAGGATGGAGTCCGCAGGAAAGCAGAGAGGGCCAAATTGTCTGGGGCATTTGAAAGGGTTCCAGGAGGCAGTGAGAACCAGCATTACTTTTCCCCGCTGGCACCTTTGCTGTGGCAGCAAAAGCTGGACGTTTGTCTTTTTTGCTCCGGAGGCTGCCGAAAGCGAAAACAGGTGCTTTTGATGATGGAGTCCACAGGAAAGCAGAGAGGGCCAAATTGTCTTTGGCATTTAAAGAGGTTCCAGGAGGCAGTGAGGACCAGCATTACTTTTCCCCGCTGGCACTTTTGCTGTGGCAGCAAAAGATGGACGTTTGTCTTTTTTGCTCCGGAGGCTGCCGAAAGCGAAAACAGGTGCTTTTGAGGATGGAGTCCGCAGGAAAGCAGAGAGGGCCAAATTGTCTGTGGCATTTGAAAGGGTTCCAGGAGGCAGTGAGAACCAGCATTACTTTTCCCCGCTGGCACCTTTGCTGTGGCAGCAAAAGCTGGACGTTTGTCTTTTTTGCTCCGGAGGCTGCCGAAAGCGAAAACAGGTGCTTTTGAGGATGGAGTCCGCAGGAAAGCAGAGAGGGCCAAATTGTCTGTGGCATTTGAAAGGGTTCCAGGAGGCAGTGAGAACCAGCATTACTTTTCCCCGCTGGCACCTTTGCTGTGGCAGCAAAAGCTGGACGTTTGTCTTTTTTGCTCCGGAGGTTGCCGAAAGCGAAAACAGGTGCTTTTGAGGATGGAGTCCGCAGGAAAGCAGAGAGGGCCAAATTGTCTGAGGCATTTGAAGAGGTTCCAGGAGGCAGTGAGAACCAGCATTACTTTTCCCCGCTGGCACCTTTGCTGTAGCAGCAAAAGCTGGACGTTTGTCTTTTTTGCTCCGGAGGATGGCGAAAGCGAAAACAGGTGCTTTTGAGGATGGAGTCCGCAGGAAAGCAGAGAGGGCGAAATTGTCTGGGGCATTTGAAAGGGTTCCAGGAGGCAGTGAGAACCAGCATTACTTTTCCCCGCTGGCACCTTTGCTGTGGCAGCAAAAGCTGGATGTTTGTCTTTTTACCACCGGAGGGCGCCGAAAGTGAAAAAAGGCGCTTTTGAGGATAGAGTCCGCAGGAAAGCAGAGAGGGCCAAATTGTCTGTGGCATTTGATAGGGTTCCAGGAGGCAGTGAGAACCAGCATTACTTTTCCCCGCTGGCACCTTTGCTGTGGCAGCAAAAGCTGGACGTTTGTCTTTTTTGCTCCGGAGGCTGCCGAAAGCGAAAACAGGTGCTTTTGAGGATGGAGTCCGCAGGAAAGCAGAGAGGGCCAAATTGTCTGTGGCATTTGAAAGGGTTCCAGGAGGCAGTGAGAACCAGCATTACTTTTCCCCGCTGGCACCTTTGCTGTGGCAGCAAAAGCTGGACGTTTGTCTTTTTTGCTCCGGAGGCTGCCGAAACTGAAAACAGTTGCTTTTGATGATGGAGTCCGCAGGAAAGCAGAGAGGGCCAAATTGTCTGGGGCATTTGAAAGGGTTCCAGGAGGCAGTGAGAACCAGCATTACTTTTCCCCGCTGGCACCTTTGCTGTGGCAGCAAAAGCTGGACGTTTGTCTTTTTTGCTCCGGAGGCTGCGGAAAGCGAAAACAGGTGCTTTTGAGGATGGAGTCCGCAGGAAAGCAGAGAGGGCCAAATTGTCTTTGGCATTTAAAGAGGTTCCAGGAGGCAGTGAGGACCAGCATTACTTTTCCCCGTTGGCACCTTTGCTGCGGCAGCAAAAGCTGGACGTTTGTCTTTTTACCACCGGAGGGCGCCGAAAGTGAAAAAAGGCGCTTTTGAGGATAGAGTCCGCAGGAAAGCAGAGAGGGCCAAATTGTCTGGGGCATTTGAAAGGGTTCCAGGAGGCAGTGAGAACCAGCATTACTTTTCCCCGCTGGCACCTTTGCTGTGGCAGCAAAAGCCGGACGTTTGTCTTTTTTGCTCCGGAGGCTGCCGAAAGCGAAAAAAGGTGCTTTTGAGGATGGAGTCCGCAGGAAAGCAGAGAGGGCCAAATTGTCTGTGGCATTTGAAAGGGTTCCAGGAGGCAGTGAGAACCAGCATTACTTTTCCCCGCTGGCACCTTTGCTGTGGCAGCAAAAGCTGGACGTTTGTCTTTTTTGCTCCGGAGGCTGCCGAAAGCGAAAACAGGTGCTTTTGATGATGGAGTCCTCAGGAAAGCAGAGAGGGCCAAATTGTCTTTGGCATTTGAAGACGTTCCAGGAGGCAGTGAGGACCAGCATTACTTTTCCCCGCTGGCACCTTTGCTGCGGCAGCAAAAGCTGGACGTTTGTCTTTTTACCACCGGAGGGCGCCGAAAGTGAAAAAAGGCGCTTTTGAGGATGGAGTCCGCAGGAAAGCAGAGAGGGCCAAATTGTCTGTGGCATTTGAAAGGGTTCCAGGAGGCAGTGAGAACCAGCATTACTTTTCCCCGCTGGCACCTTTGCTGTGGCAGCAAAAGCTGGACGTTTGTCTTTTTTGCTCCGGAGGCTGCCGAAAGCGAAAACAGGTGCTTTTGAGGATGGAGTCCGCAGGAAAGCAGAGAGGGCCAAATTGTCTGTGGCATTTGAAAGGGTTCCAGGAGGCAGTGAGAACCAGCATTACTTTTCCCCGCTGGCACCTTTGCTGTGGCAGCAAAAGCTGGACAATTGTATTTTTTGCTCCGGAGGCTGCCGAAAGCGAAAACAGGTGCTTTTGAGGATGGAGTCCGCAGGAAAGCAGAGAGGGCCAAATTGTCTGGGGCATTTGAAAGGGTTCCAGGAGGCAGTGAGAACCAGCATTACTTTTCCCCGCTGGCACCTTTGCTGTGGCAGCAAAAGCTGGACGTTTGTCTTTTTTGCTCCGGAGGTTGCCGAAAGCGAAAACAGGTGCTTTTGAGGATGGAGTCCGCAGGAAAGCAGAGAGGGCCAAATTGTCTGAGGCATTTGAAGAGGTTCCAGGAGGCAGTGAGAACCAGCATTACTTTTCCCCGCTGGCACCTTTGCTGTAGCAGCAAAAGCTGGACGTTTGTCTTTTTTGCTCCGGAGGATGGCGAAAGCGAAAACAGGTGCTTTTGAGGATGGAGTCCGCAGGAAAGCAGAGAGGGCCAAATTGTCTGTGGCATTTGAAAGGGTTCCAGGAGGCAGTGAGAACCAGCATTACTTTTCCCCGCTGGCACCTTTGCTGTGGCAGCAAAAGCTGGACGTTTGTCTTTTTTGCTCCGGAGGCTGCCGAAAGCGAAAACAGGTGCTTTTGATGATGGAGTCCGCAGGAAAGCAGAGAGGGCCAAATTGTCTTTGGCATTTAAAGAGGTTCCAGGAGGCAGTGAGGACCAGCATTACTTTTCCCCGCTGGCACCTTTGCTGCGGCAGCAAAAGCTGGACGTTTGTCTTTTTACCACCGGAGGGCGCCGAAAGTGAAAAAAGGCGCTTTTGAGGATAGAGTCCGCAGGAAAGCAGAGAGGGCCAAATTGTCTGTGGCATTTGATAGGGTTCCAGGAGGCAGTGAGAACCAGCATTACTTTTCCCCGCTGGCACCTTTGCTGTGGCAGCAAAAGCTGGACGTTTGTCTTTTTTGCTCCGGAGGCTGCCGAAAGCGAAAACAGGTGCTTTTGAGGATGGAGTCCGCAGGAAAGCAGAGAGGGCCAAATTGTCTGTGGCATTTGAAAGAGTTCCAGGAGGTAGTGAGAACCAGCATTACTTTTCCCCGCTGGCACCTTTGCTGTGGCAGCAAAAGCTGGACGTTTGTCTTTTTTGCTCCGGAGGCTGCCGAAAGCGAAAACAGGTGCTTTTGAGGATGGAGTCCGCAGGAAAGCAGAGAGGGCCAAATTGTCTGGGGCATTTGAAAGGGTTCCAGGAGGCAGTGAGAACCAGCATTACTTTTCCCCGCTGGCACCTTTGCTGTGGCAGCAAAAGCTGGACGTTTGTCTTTTTTGCTCCGGAGGCTGCCGAAAGCGAAAACAGGTGCTTTTGATGATGGAGTCCACAGGAAAGCAGAGAGGGCCAAATTGTCTTTGGCATTTAAAGAGGTTCCAGGAGGCAGTGAGGACCAGCATTACTTTTCCCCGCTGGCACTTTTGCTGTGGCAGCAAAAGCTGGACGTTTGTCTTTTTTGCTCCGGAGGCTGCCGAAAGCGAAAACAGGTGCTTTTGAGGATGGAGTCCGCAGGAAAGCAGAGAGGGCCAAATTGTCTGTGGCATTTGAAAGGGTTCCAGGAGGCAGTGAGAACCAGCATTACTTTTCCCCGCTGGCACCTTTGCTGTGGCAGCAAAAGCTGGACGTTTGTATTTTTTGCTCCGGAGGCTGCCGAAAGCGAAAACAGGTGCTTTTGAGGATGGAGTCCGCAGGAAAGCAGAGAGGGCCAAATTGTCTGTGGCATTTGAAAGGGTTCCAGGAGGCAGTGAGAACCAGCATTACTTTTCCCCGCTGGCACCTTTGCTGTGGCAGCAAAAGCTGGACGTTTGTCTTTTTTGCTCCGGAGGTTGCCGAAAGCGAAAACAGGTGCTTTTGAGGATGGAGTCCGCAGGAAAGCAGAGAGGGCCAAATTGTCTGAGGCATTTGAAGAGGTTCCAGGAGGCAGTGAGAACCAGCATTACTTTTCCCCGCTGGCACCTTTGCTGTAGCAGCAAAAGCTGGACGTTTGTCTTTTTTGCTCCGGAGGATGGCGAAAGCGAAAACAGGTGCTTTTGAGGATGGAGTCCGCAGGAAAGCAGAGAGGGCGAAATTGTCTGGGGCATTTGAAAGGGTTCCAGGAGGCAGTGAGAACCAGCATTACTTTTCCCCGCTGGCACCTTTGCTGTGGCAGCAAAAGCTGGATGTTTGTCTTTTTACCACCGGAGGGCGCCGAAAGTGAAAAAAGGCGCTTTTGAGGATAGAGTCCGCAGGAAAGCAGAGAGGGCCAAATTGTCTGTGGCATTTGATAGGGTTCCAGGAGGCAGTGAGAACCAGCATTACTTTTCCCCGCTGGCACCTTTGCTGTGGCAGCAAAAGCTGGACGTTTGTCTTTTTTGCTCCGGAGGCTGCCGAAAGCAAAAACAGGTGCTTTTGAGGATGGAGTCCGCAGGAAAGCAGAGAGGGCCAAATTGTCTGTGGCATTTGAAAGGGTTCCAGGAGGCAGTGAGAACCAGCATTACTTTTCCCCGCTGGCACCTTTGCTGTGGCAGCAAAAGCTGGACGTTTGTCTTTTTTGCTCCGGAGGCTGCCGAAAGTGAAAACAGTTGCTTTTGATGATGGAGTCCGCAGGAAAGCAGAGAGGGCCAAATTGTCTGGGGCATTTGAAAGGGTTCCAGGAGGCAGTGAGAACCAGCATTACTTTTCCCCGCTGGCACCTTTGCTGTGGCAGCAAAAGCTGGACGTTTGTCTTTTTTGCTCCGGAGGCTGCCGAAAGCGAAAACAGGTGCTTTTGAGGATGGAGTCCGCAGGAAAGCAGAGAGGGCCAAATTGTCTTTGGCATTTAAAGAGGTTCCAGGAGGCAGTGAGGACCAGCATTACTTTTCCCCGTTGGCACCTTTGCTGCGGCAGCAAAAGCTGGACGTTTGTCTTTTTACCACCGGAGGGCGCCGAAAGTGAAAAAAGGCGCTTTTGAGGATAGAGTCCGCAGGAAAGCAGAGAGGGCCAAATTGTCTGGGGCATTTGAAAGGGTTCCAGGAGGCAGTGAGAACCAGCATTACTTTTCCCCGCTGGCACCTTTGCTGTGGCAGCAAAAGCCGGACGTTTGTCTTTTTTGCTCCGGAGGCTGCCGAAAGCGAAAAAAGGTGCTTTTGAGGATGGAGTCCGCAGGAAAGCAGAGAGGGCCAAATTGTCTGTGGCATTTGAAAGGGTTCCAGGAGGCAGTGAGAACCAGCATTACTTTTCCCCGCTGGCACCTTTGCTGTGGCAGCAAAAGCTGGACGTTTGTCTTTTTTGCTCCGGAGGCTGCCGAAAGCAAAAACAGGTGCTTTTGAGGATGGAGTCCGCAGGAAAGCAGAGAGGGCCAAATTGTCTGTGGCATTTGAAAGGGTTCCAGGAGGCAGTGAGAACCAGCATTACTTTTCCCCGCTGGCACCTTTGCTGTGGCAGCAAAAGCTGGACGTTTGTCTTTTTTGCTCCGGAGGCTGCCGAAAGCGAAAACAGGTGCTTTTGAGGATGGAGTCCGCAGGAAAGCAGAGAGGGCCAAATTGTCTGTGGCATTTGAAAGGGTTCCAGGAGGCAGTGAGAACCAGCATTACTTTTCCCCGCTGGCACCTTTGCTGTGGCAGCAAAAGCTGGACGTTTGTCTTTTTTGCTCCGGAGGCTGCCGAAAGCGAAAACAGGTGCTTTTGATGATGGAGTCCTCAGGAAAGCAGAGAGGGCCAAATTGTCTTTGGCATTTGAAGACGTTCCAGGAGGCAGTGAGGACCAGCATTACTTTTCCCCGCTGGCACCTTTGCTGCGGCAGCAAAAGCTGGACGTTTGTCTTTTTACCACCGGAGGGCGCCGAAAGTGAAAAAAGGCGCTTTTGAGGATGGAGTCCGCAGGAAAGCAGAGAGGGCCAAATTGTCTGTGGCATTTGAAAGGGTTCCAGGAGGCAGTGAGAACCAGCATTACTTTTCCCCGCTGGCACCTTTGCTGTGGCAGCAAAAGCTGGACGTTTGTCTTTTTTGCTCCGGAGGCTGCCGAAAGCGAAAACAGGTGCTTTTGAGGATGGAGTCCGCAGGAAAGCAGAGAGGGCCAAATTGTCTGTGGCATTTGAAAGGGTTCCAGGAGGCAGTGAGAACCAGCATTACTTTTCCCCGCTGGCACCTTTGCTGTGGCAGCAAAAGCTGGACGTTTGTCTTTTTTGCTCCGGAGGTTGCCGAAAGCGAAAACAGGTGCTTTTGAGGATGGAGTCCGCAGGAAAGCAGAGAGGGCCAAATTGTCTGAGGCATTTGAAGAGGTTCCAGGAGGCAGTGAGAACCAGCATTACTTTTCCCCGCTGGCACCTTTGCTGTAGCAGCAAAAGCTGGACGTTTGTCTTTTTTGCTCCGGAGGATGGCGAAAGCGAAAACAGGTGCTTTTGAGGATGGAGTCCGCAGGAAAGCAGAGAGGGCCAAATTGTCTGTGGCATTTGAAAGGGTTCCAGGAGGCAGTGAGAACCAGCATTACTTTTCCCCGCTGGCACCTTTGCTGTGGCAGCAAAAGCTGGACGTTTGTCTTTTTTGCTCCGGAGGCTGCCGAAAGCGAAAACAGGTGCTTTTGATGATGGAGTCCGCAGGAAAGCAGAGAGGGCCAAATTGTCTTTGGCATTTAAAGAGGTTCCAGGAGGCAGTGAGGACCAGCATTACTTTTCCCCGCTGGCACCTTTGCTGCGGCAGCAAAAGCTGGACGTTTGTCTTTTTACCACCGGAGGGCGCCGAAAGTGAAAAAAGGCGCTTTTGAGGATAGAGTCCGCAGGAAAGCAGAGAGGGCCAAATTGTCTGTGGCATTTGATAGGGTTCCAGGAGGCAGTGAGAACCAGCATTACTTTTCCCCGCTGGCACCTTTGCTGTGGCAGCAAAAGCTGGACGTTTGTCTTTTTTGCTCCGGAGGCTGCCGAAAGCGAAAACAGGTGCTTTTGAGGATGGAGTCCGCAGGAAAGCAGAGAGGGCCAAATTGTCTGGGGCATTTGAAAGGGTTCCAGGAGGCAGTGAGAACCAGCATTACTTTTCCCCGCTGGCACCTTTGTTGTGGCAGCAAAAGCTGGACGTTTGTCTTTTTTGCTCCGGAGGCTGCCGAAAGCGAAAACAGGTGCTTTTGAGGATGGAGTCCGCAGGAAAGCAGAGAGGGCCAAATTGTCTGTGGCATTTGAAAGGGTTCCAGGAGGCAGTGAGAACCAGCATTACTTTTCCCCGCTGGCACCTTTGCTGTGGCAGCAAAAGCTGGACGTTTGTCTTTTTTGCTCCGGAGGCTGCCAAAAGCGAAAACAGGTGCTTTTGAGGATGGAGTCCGCAGGAAAGCAGAGAGGGCCAAATTGTCTGAGGCATTTGAAGAGGTTCCAGGAGGCAGTGAGAACCAGCATTACTTTTCCCCGCTGGCACCTTTGCTGTAGCAGCAAAAGCTGGACGTTTGTCTTTTTTGCTCCGGAGGCTGCCGAAAGCGAAAACAGGTGCTTTTGAGGATGGAGTCCGCAGGAAAGCAGAGAGGGCCAAATTGTCTGGGGCATTTGAAAGGGTTCCAGGAGGCAGTGAGAACCAGCATTACTTTTCCCCGTTGGCACCTTTGCTGTGGCAGCAAAAGCTGGACGTTTGTCTTTTTTGCTCCGGAGGCTGCCGAAAGCGAAAAAAGGTGCTTTTGAGGATGGAGTCCGCAGGAAAGCAGAGAGGGCCAAATTGTCTGTGGCATTTGAAAGGGTTCCAGGAGGCAGTGAGAACCAGCATTACTTTTCCCCGCTGGCACCTTTGCTGTGGCAGCAAAATCTGGACGTTTGTCTTTTTTGCTCCGGAGGCTGCCGAAAGCGAAAACAGGTGCTTTTGATGATGGAGTCCGCAGGAAAGCAGAGAGGGCCAAATTGTCTGTGGCATTTGAAGAGGTTCCAGGAGGCAGTGAGAACCAGCATTACTTTTCCCCGCTGGCACCTTTGCTGCTACAGCAAAAGCTGGACGTTTGTCTTTTTACCACCGGAGGGCGCCGAGGGTAAAAAAAGGCGCTTTTGAGGATGGAGTCCGCAGGAAAGCAGAGAGGGCCAAATTGTCTGGGGCATTTGAAAGGGTTCCAGGAGGCAGTGAGAACCAGCATTACTTTTCCCCGCTGGCACCTTTGCTGTGGCAGCAAAAGCTGGACGTTTGTCTTTTTTGCTCCGGAGGCTGCCGAAAGCGAAAACAGGTGCTTTTGAGGATGGAGTCCGCAGGAAAGCAGAGAGGGCCAAATTGTCTGTGGCATTTGAAAGGGTTCCAGGAGGCAGTGAGAACCAGCATTACTTTTCCCCGCTGGCACCTTTGCTGTGGCAGCAAAAGCTGGACGTTTGTCTTTTTTGCTCCGGAGGCTGCCGAAAGCGAAAACAGGTGCTTTTGAGGATGGAGTCCGCAGGAAAGCAGAGAGGGCCAAATTGTCTGTGGCATTTGAAAGGGTTCCAGGAGGCAGTGAGAACCAGCATTACTTTTCCCCGCTGGCACCTTTGCTGTGGCAGCAAAAGCTGGACGTTTGTCTTTTTTGCTCCGGAGGTTGCCGAAAGCGAAAACAGGTGCTTTTGAGGATGGAGTCCGCAGGAAAGCAGAGAGGGCCAAATTGTCTGAGGCATTTGAAGAGGTTCCAGGAGGCAGTGAGAACCAGCATTACTTTTCCCCGCTGGCACCTTTGCTGTAGCAGCAAAAGCTGGACGTTTGTCTTTTTTGCTCCGGAGGATGGCGAAAGCGAAAACAGGTGCTTTTGAGGATGGAGTCCGCAGGAAAGCAGAGAGGGCCAAATTGTCTGGGGCATTTGAAAGGGTTCCAGGAGGCAGTGAGAACCAGCATTACTTTTCCCCGCTGGCACCTTTGCTGTGGCAGCAAAAGCTGGACGTTTGTCTTTTTTGCTCCGGAGGCTGCCGAAAGCGAAAACAGGTGCTTTTGAGGATGGAGTCCGCAGGAAAGCAGAGAGGGCCAAATTATCTTTGGCATTTAAAGAGGTTCCAGGAGGCAGTGAGGACCAGCATTACTTTTCCCCGCTGGCACCTTTGCTGTGGCAGCAAAAGCTGGACGTTTGTCTTTTTACCACCGGAGGGCGCCGAAAGTGAAAAAAGGCGCTTTTGAGGATAGAGTCCGCAGGAAAGCAGAGAGGGCCAAATTGTCTGTGGCATTTGATAGGGTTCCAGGAGGCAGTGAGAACCAGCATTACTTTTCCCCGCTGGCACCTTTGCTGTGGCAGCAAAAGCTGGACGTTTGTCTTTTTTGCTCCGGAGGCTGCCGAAAGCGAAAACAGGTGCTTTTGAGGATGGAGTCCGCAGGAAAGCAGAGAGGGCCAAATTGTCTGGGGCATTTGAAAGGGTTCCAGGAGGCAGTGAGAACCAGCATTACTTTTCCCCGCTGGCACCTTTGCTGTGGCAGCAAAAGCTGGACGTTTGTCTTTTTTGCTCCGGAGGCTGCCGAAAGCGAAAACCGGTGCTTTTGAGGATGGAGTCCGCAGGAAAGCAGAGAGGGCCAAATTGTCTGTGGCATTTGAAAGGGTTCCAGGAGGCAGTGAGAACCAGCATTACTTTTCCCCGCTGGCACCTTTGCTGTGGCAGCAAAAGCTGGACGTTTGTCTTTTTTGCTCCGGAGGCTGCCGAAAGCGAAAACAGGTGCTTTTGAGGATGGAGTCCGCAGGAAAGCAGAGAGGGCCAAATTGTCTGAGGCATTTGAAGAGGTTCCAGGAGGCAGTGAGAACCAGCATTACTTTTCCCCGCTGGCACCTTTGCTGTAGCAGCAAAAGCTGGACGTTTGTCTTTTTTGCTCCTGAGGATGCCGAAAGCGAAAACAGGTGCTTCTGAGGATGGAGTCCGCAGGAAAGCAGAGAGGGCCAAATTGTCTGGGGCATTTGAAAGGGTTCCAGGAGGCAGTGAGAACCAGCATTACTTTTCCCCGTTGGCACCTTTGCTGTGGCAGCAAAAGCTGGACGTTTGTCTTTTTTGCTCCGGAGGCTGCCGAAAGCGAAAAAAGGTGCTTTTGAGGATGGAGTCCGCAGGAAAGCAGAGAGGGCCAAATTGTCTGTGGCATTTGAAGAGGTTCCAGGAGGCAGTGAGAACCAGCATTACTTTTCCCCGCTGGTACCTTTGCTGTGGCAGCAAAAGCTGGACGTTTGTCTTTTTTGCTCCTGAGGTTGCCGAAAGCGAAAATAGGTTCTTTTGAGGATGGAGTCCGCAGGAAAGCAGAGAGGGCCAAATTGTCTGGGCATTTGAAAGGGTTCCAGGAGGCAGTGAGAACCAGCATTACTTTTCCCCGCTGGCACCTTTGCTGTGGCAGCAAAAGCTGGACGTTTGTCTTTTTTGCTCCGGAGGCTGCCGAAAGCGAAAACAGGTGCTTTTGAGGATGGAGTCCGCAGGAAAGCAGAGAGGGCCAAATTGTCTGGGGCATTTGAAAGGGTTCCAGGAGGCAGTGAGAACCAGCATTACTTTTCCCCGCTGGCACCTTTGCTGTGGCAGCAAAAGCTGGACGTTTGTCTTTTTTGCTCCGGAGGCTGCCGAAAGCGAAAACAGGTGCTTTTGAGGATGGAGTCCGCAGGAAAGCAGAGAGGGCCAAATTGTCTTTGGCATTTAAAGAGGTTCCAGGAGGCAGTGAGGACCAGCATTACTTTTCCCCGTTGGCACCTTTGCTGCGGCAGCAAAAGCTGGACGTTTGTCTTTTTACCACCGGAGGGCGCCGAAAGTGAAAAAAGGCGCTTTTGAGGATAGAGTCCGCAGGAAAGCAGAGAGGGCCAAATTGTCTGGGGCATTTGAAAGGGTTCCAGGAGGCAGTGAGAACCAGCATTACTTTTCCCCGCTGGCACCTTTGCTGTGGCAGCAAAAGCCGGACGTTTGTCTTTTTTGCTCCGGAGGCTGCCGAAAGCGAAAAAAGGTGCTTTTGAGGATGGAGTCCGCAGGAAAGCAGAGAGGGCCAAATTGTCTGTGGCATTTGAAAGGGTTCCAGGAGGCAGTGAGAACCAGCATTACTTTTCCCCGCTGGCACCTTTGCTGTGGCAGCAAAAGCTGGACGTTTGTCTTTTTTGCTCCGGAGGCTGCCGAAAGCAAAAACAGGTGCTTTTGAGGATGGAGTCCGCAGGAAAGCAGAGAGGGCCAAATTGTCTGTGGCATTTGAAAGGGTTCCAGGAGGCAGTGAGAACCAGCATTACTTTTCCCCGCTGGCACCTTTGCTGTGGCAGCAAAAGCTGGACGTTTGTCTTTTTTGCTCCGGAGGCTGCCGAAAGCGAAAACAGGTGCTTTTGAGGATGGAGTCCGCAGGAAAGCAGAGAGGGCCAAATTGTCTGTGGCATTTGAAAGGGTTCCAGGAGGCAGTGAGAACCAGCATTACTTTTCCCCGCTGGCACCTTTGCTGTGGCAGCAAAAGCTGGACGTTTGTCTTTTTTGCTCCGGAGGCTGCCGAAAGCGAAAACAGGTGCTTTTGATGATGGAGTCCTCAGGAAAGCAGAGAGGGCCAAATTGTCTTTGGCATTTGAAGACGTTCCAGGAGGCAGTGAGGACCAGCATTACTTTTCCCCGCTGGCACCTTTGCTGCGACAGCAAAAGCTGGACGTTTGTCTTTTTACCACCGGAGGGCGCCGAAAGTGAAAAAAGGCGCTTTTGAGGATGGAGTCCGCAGGAAAGCAGAGAGGGCCAAATTGTCTGTGGCATTTGAAAGGGTTCCAGGAGGCAGTGAGAACCAGCATTACTTTTCCCCGCTGGCACCTTTGCTGTGGCAGCAAAAGCTGGACGTTTGTCTTTTTTGCTCCGGAGGCTGCCGAAAGCGAAAACAGGTGCTTTTGAGGATGGAGTCCGCAGGAAAGCAGAGAGGGCCAAATTGTCTGTGGCATTTGAAAGGGTTCCAGGAGGCAGTGAGAACCAGCATTACTTTTCCCCGCTGGCACCTTTGCTGTGGCAGCAAAAGCTGGACAATTGTATTTTTTGCTCCGGAGGCTGCCGAAAGCGAAAACAGGTGCTTTTGAGGATGGAGTCCGCAGGAAAGCAGAGAGGGCCAAATTGTCTGTGGCATTTGAAAGGGTTCCAGGAGGCAGTGAGAACCAGCATTACTTTTCCCCGCTGGCACCTTTGCTGTGGCAGCAAAAGCTGGACGTTTGTCTTTTTTGCTCCGGAGGTTGCCGAAAGCGAAAACAGGTGCTTTTGAGGATGGAGTCCGCAGGAAAGCAGAGAGGGCCAAATTGTCTGAGGCATTTGAAGAGGTTCCAGGAGGCAGTGAGAACCAGCATTACTTTTCCCCGCTGGCACCTTTGCTGTAGCAGCAAAAGCTGGACGTTTGTCTTTTTTGCTCCGGAGGATGGCGAAAGCGAAAACAGGTGCTTTTGAGGATGGAGTCCGCAGGAAAGCAGAGAGGGCCAAATTGTCTGTGGCATTTGAAAGGGTTCCAGGAGGCAGTGAGAACCAGCATTACTTTTCCCCGCTGGCACCTTTGCTGTGGCAGCAAAAGCTGGACGTTTGTCTTTTTTGCTCCGGAGGCTGCCGAAAGCGAAAACAGGTGCTTTTGATGATGGAGTCCGCAGGAAAGCAGAGAGGGCCAAATTGTCTTTGGCATTTAAAGAGGTTCCAGGAGGCAGTGAGGACCAGCATTACTTTTCCCCGCTGGCACCTTTGCTGCGGCAGCAAAAGCTGGACGTTTGTCTTTTTACCACCGGAGGGCGCCGAAAGTGAAAAAAGGCGCTTTTGAGGATAGAGTCCGCAGGAAAGCAGAGAGGGCCAAATTGTCTGTGGCATTTGATAGGGTTCCAGGAGGCAGTGAGAACCAGCATTACTTTTCCCCGCTGGCACCTTTGCTGTGGCAGCAAAAGCTGGACGTTTGTCTTTTTTGCTCCGGAGGCTGCCGAAAGCGAAAACAGGTGCTTTTGAGGATGGAGTCCGCAGGAAAGCAGAGAGGGCCAAATTGTCTGGGGCATTTGAAAGGGTTCCAGGAGGCAGTGAGAACCAGCATTACTTTTCCCCGCTGGCACCTTTGTTGTGGCAGCAAAAGCTGGACGTTTGTCTTTTTTGCTCCGGAGGCTGCCGAAAGCGAAAACAGGTGCTTTTGAGGATGGAGTCCGCAGGAAAGCAGAGAGGGCCAAATTGTCTGTGGCATTTGAAAGGGTTCCAGGAGGCAGTGAGAACCAGCATTACTTTTCCCCGCTGGCACCTTTGCTGTGGCAGCAAAAGCTGGACGTTTGTCTTTTTTGCTCCGGAGGCTGCCAAAAGCGAAAACAGGTGCTTTTGAGGATGGAGTCCGCAGGAAAGCAGAGAGGGCCAAATTGTCTGAGGCATTTGAAGAGGTTCCAGGAGGCAGTGAGAACCAGCATTACTTTTCCCCGCTGGCACCTTTGCTGTAGCAGCAAAAGCTGGACGTTTGTCTTTTTTGCTCCGGAGGCTGCCGAAAGCGAAAACAGGTGCTTTTGAGGATGGAGTCCGCAGGAAAGCAGAGAGGGCCAAATTGTCTGGGGCATTTGAAAGGGTTCCAGGAGGCAGTGAGAACCAGCATTACTTTTCCCCGTTGGCACCTTTGCTGTGGCAGCAAAAGCTGGACGTTTGTCTTTTTTGCTCCGGAGGCTGCCGAAAGCGAAAAAAGGTGCTTTTGAGGATGGAGTCCGCAGGAAAGCAGAGAGGGCCAAATTGTCTGTGGCATTTGAAAGGGTTCCAGGAGGCAGTGAGAACCAGCATTACTTTTCCCCGCTGGCACCTTTGCTGTGGCAGCAAAATCTGGACGTTTGTCTTTTTTGCTCCGGAGGCTGCCGAAAGCGAAAACAGGTGCTTTTGATGATGGAGTCCGCAGGAAAGCAGAGAGGGCCAAATTGTCTGTGGCATTTGAAGAGGTTCCAGGAGGCAGTGAGAACCAGCATTACTTTTCCCCGCTGGCACCTTTGCTGCTACAGCAAAAGCTGGACGTTTGTCTTTTTACCACCGGAGGGCGCCGAGGGTAAAAAAAGGCGCTTTTGAGGATGGAGTCCGCAGGAAAGCAGAGAGGGCCAAATTGTCTGGGGCATTTGAAAGGGTTCCAGGAGGCAGTGAGAACCAGCATTACTTTTCCCCGCTGGCACCTTTGCTGTGGCAGCAAAAGCTGGACGTTTGTCTTTTTTGCTCCGGAGGCTGCCGAAAGCGAAAACAGGTGCTTTTGAGGATGGAGTCCGCAGGAAAGCAGAGAGGGCCAAATTGTCTGTGGCATTTGAAAGGGTTCCAGGAGGCAGTGAGAACCAGCATTACTTTTCCCCGCTGGCACCTTTGCTGTGGCAGCAAAAGCTGGACGTTTGTCTTTTTTGCTCCGGAGGCTGCCGAAAGCGAAAACAGGTGCTTTTGAGGATGGAGTCCGCAGGAAAGCAGAGAGGGCCAAATTGTCTGTGGCATTTGAAAGGGTTCCAGGAGGCAGTGAGAACCAGCATTACTTTTCCCCGCTGGCACCTTTGCTGTGGCAGCAAAAGCTGGACGTTTGTCTTTTTTGCTCCGGAGGTTGCCGAAAGCGAAAACAGGTGCTTTTGAGGATGGAGTCCGCAGGAAAGCAGAGAGGGCCAAATTGTCTGAGGCATTTGAAGAGGTTCCAGGAGGCAGTGAGAACCAGCATTACTTTTCCCCGCTGGCACCTTTGCTGTAGCAGCAAAAGCTGGACGTTTGTCTTTTTTGCTCCGGAGGATGGCGAAAGCGAAAACAGGTGCTTTTGAGGATGGAGTCCGCAGGAAAGCAGAGAGGGCCAAATTGTCTGTGGCATTTGAAAGGGTTCCAGGAGGCAGTGAGAACCAGCATTACTTTTCCCCGCTGGCACCTTTGCTGTGGCAGCAAAAGCTGGACGTTTGTCTTTTTTGCTCCGGAGGCTGCCGAAAGCGAAAACAGGTGCTTTTGAGGATGGAGTCCGCAGGAAAGCAGAGAGGGCCAAATTATCTTTGGCATTTAAAGAGGTTCCAGGAGGCAGTGAGGACCAGCATTACTTTTCCCCGCTGGCACCTTTGCTGTGGCAGCAAAAGCTGGACGTTTGTCTTTTTACCACCGGAGGGCGCCGAAAGTGAAAAAAGGCGCTTTTGAGGATAGAGTCCGCAGGAAAGCAGAGAGGGCCAAATTGTCTGTGGCATTTGATAGGGTTCCAGGAGGCAGTGAGAACCAGCATTACTTTTCCCCGCTGGCACCTTTGCTGTGGCAGCAAAAGCTGGACGTTTGTCTTTTTTGCTCCGGAGGCTGCCGAAAGCGAAAACAGGTGCTTTTGAGGATGGAGTCCGCAGGAAAGCAGAGAGGGCCAAATTGTCTGGGGCATTTGAAAGGGTTCCAGGAGGCAGTGAGAACCAGCATTACTTTTCCCCGCTGGCACCTTTGCTGTGGCAGCAAAAGCTGGACGTTTGTCTTTTTTGCTCCGGAGGCTGCCGAAAGCGAAAACCGGTGCTTTTGAGGATGGAGTCCGCAGGAAAGCAGAGAGGGCCAAATTGTCTGTGGCATTTGAAAGGGTTCCAGGAGGCAGTGAGAACCAGCATTACTTTTCCCCGCTGGCACCTTTGCTGTAGCAGCAAAAGCTGGACGTTTGTCTTTTTTGCTCCTGAGGATGCCGAAAGCGAAAACAGGTGCTTCTGAGGATGGAGTCCGCAGGAAAGCAGAGAGGGCCAAATTGTCTGGGGCATTTGAAAGGGTTCCAGGAGGCAGTGAGAACCAGCATTACTTTTCCCCGTTGGCACCTTTGCTGTGGCAGCAAAAGCTGGACGTTTGTCTTTTTTGCTCCGGAGGCTGCCGAAAGCGAAAAAAGGTGCTTTTGAGGATGGAGTCCGCAGGAAAGCAGAGAGGGCCAAATTGTCTGTGGCATTTGAAGAGGTTCCAGGAGGCAGTGAGAACCAGCATTACTTTTCCCCGCTGGTACCTTTGCTGTGGCAGCAAAAGCTGGACGTTTGTCTTTTTTGCTCCTGAGGTTGCCGAAAGCGAAAATAGGTTCTTTTGAGGATGGAGTCCGCAGGAAAGCAGAGAGGGCCAAATTGTCTGGGCATTTGAAAGGGTTCCAGGAGGCAGTGAGAACCAGCATTACTTTTCCCCGCTGGCACCTTTGCTGTGGCAGCAAAAGCTGGACGTTTGTCTTTTTTGCTCCGGAGGCTGCCGAAAGCGAAAACAGGTGCTTTTGAGGATGGAGTCCGCAGGAAAGCAGAGAGGGCCAAATTGTCTGTGGCATTTGAAGAGGTTCCAGGAGGCAGTGAGGACCAGCATTACTTTTCCCCGCTGGCACCTTTGCTGCGGCAGCAAAAGCTGGACGTTTGTCTTTTTACCACCGGAGGGCGCCGAAAGTGAAAAAAGGCGCTTTTGAGGATAGAGTCCGCAGGAAAGCAGAGAGGGCCAAATTGTCTGTGGCATTTGATAGGGTTCCAGGAGGCAGTGAGAACCAGCATTACTTTTCCCCGCTGGCACCTTTGCTGTGGCAGCAAAAGCTGGACGTTTGTCTTTTTTGCTCCGGAGGCTGCCGAAAGCGAAAACAGGTGCTTTTGAGGATGGAGTCCGCAGGAAAGCAGAGAGGGCCAAATTGTCTGGGGCATTTGAAAGGGTTCCAGGAGGCAGTGAGAACCAGCATTACTTTTCCCCGCTGGCACCTTTGCTGTGGCAGCAAAAGCTGGACGTTTGTCTTTTTTGCTCCGGAGGCTGCCGAAAGCGAAAACAGGTGCTTTTGAGGATGGAGTCCGCAGGAAAGCAGAGAGGGCCAAATTGTCTGTGGCATTTGAAAGGGTTCCAGGAGGCAGTGAGAACCAGCATTACTTTTCCCCGCTGGCACCTTTGCTGTGGCAGCAAAAGCTGGACGTTTGTCTTTTTTGCTCCGGAGGCTGCCGAAAGCGAAAACAGCTGCTTTTGAGGATGGAGTCCGCAGGAAAGCAGAGAGGGCCAAATTGTCTGTGGCATTTGAAAGGGTTCCAGGAGGCAGTGAGAACCAGCATTACTTTTCCCCGCTGGCACCTTTGCTGTGGCAGCAAAAGCTGGACGTTTGTCTTTTTTGCTCCGGAGGTTGCCGAAAGCTAAAAGAGGTGCTTTTGAGGATGGAGTCCGCAGGAAAGCAGAGAGGGCCAAATTGTCTGGGGCATTTGAAAGGGTTCCAGGAGGCAGTGAGAACGAGCATTACTTTTCCCCGCTGGCACCTTTGCTGTGGCAGCAAAAGCTGGACGTTTGTCTTTTTTGCTCCGGAGGCTGCCGAAAGCGAAAATAGGTGCTTTTGAGGATGGAGTCCGCAGGAAAGCAGAGAGGGCCAAATTGTCTGTGGCATTTGAAGAGGTTCCAGGAGGCAGTGAGAACCAGCATTACTTTTCCCCGCTGGCACCTTTGCTGTAGCAGCAAAAGCTGGACGTTTGTCTTTTTTGCTCCGGAGGCTGCCGAAAGCGAAAACAGGTGCTTTTGAGGATGGAGTCCGCAGGAAAGCAGAGAGGGCCAAATTGTCTGGGGCATTTGAAAGGGTTCCAGGAGGCAGTGAGAACCAGCATTACTTTTCCCCGTTGGCACCTTTGCTGTGGCAGCAAAAGCTGGACGTTTGTCTTTTTTGCTCCGGAGGCTGCCGAAAGCGAAAAAAGGTGCTTTTGAGGATGGAGTCCGCAGGAAAGCAGAGAGGGCCAAATTGTCTGTGGCATTTGAAAGGGTTCCAGGAGGCAGTGAGAACCAGCATTACTTTTCCCCGCTGGCACCTTTGCTGTGGCAGCAAAATCTGGACGTTTGTCTTTTTTGCTCCGGAGGCTGCCGAAAGCGAAAACAGGTGCTTTTGATGATGGAGTCCGCAGGAAAGCAGAGAGGGCCAAATTGTCTGTGGCATTTGAAGAGGTTCCAGGAGGCAGTGAGAACCAGCATTACTTTTCCCCGCTGGCACCTTTGCTGCTACAGCAAAAGCTGGACGTTTGTCTTTTTACCACCGGAGGGCGCCGAGGGTAAAAAAAGGCGCTTTTGAGGATGGAGTCCGCAGGAAAGCAGAGAGGGCCAAATTGTCTGGGGCATTTGAAAGGGTTCCAGGAGGCAGTGAGAACCAGCATTACTTTTCCCCGCTGGCACCTTTGCTGTGGCAGCAAAAGCTGGACGTTTGTCTTTTTTGCTCCGGAGGCTGCCGAAAGCGAAAACAGGTGCTTTTGAGGATGGAGTCCGCAGGAAAGCAGAGAGGGCCAAATTGTCTGTGGCATTTGAAAGGGTTCCAGGAGGCAGTGAGAACCAGCATTACTTTTCCCCGCTGGCACCTTTGCTGTGGCAGCAAAAGCTGGACGTTTGTCTTTTTTGCTCCGGAGGCTGCCGAAAGCGAAAACAGGTGCTTTTGAGGATGGAGTCCGCAGGAAAGCAGAGAGGGCCAAATTGTCTGTGGCATTTGAAAGGGTTCCAGGAGGCAGTGAGAACCAGCATTACTTTTCCCCGCTGGCACCTTTGCTGTGGCAGCAAAAGCTGGACGTTTGTCTTTTTTGCTCCGGAGGTTGCCGAAAGCGAAAACAGGTGCTTTTGAGGATGGAGTCCGCAGGAAAGCAGAGAGGGCCAAATTGTCTGAGGCATTTGAAGAGGTTCCAGGAGGCAGTGAGAACCAGCATTACTTTTCCCCGCTGGCACCTTTGCTGTAGCAGCAAAAGCTGGACGTTTGTCTTTTTTGCTCCGGAGGATGGGCGAAAGCGAAAACAGGTGCTTTTGAGGATGGAGTCCGCAGGAAAGCAGAGAGGGCCAAATTGTCTGTGGCATTTGAAAGGGTTCCAGGAGGCAGTGAGAACCAGCATTACTTTTCCCCGCTGGCACCTTTGCTGTGGCAGCAAAAGCTGGACGTTTGTCTTTTTTGCTCCGGAGGCTGCCGAAAGCGAAAACAGGTGCTTTTGAGGATGGAGTCCGCAGGAAAGCAGAGAGGGCCAAATTATCTTTGGCATTTAAAGAGGTTCCAGGAGGCAGTGAGGACCAGCATTACTTTTCCCCGCTGGCACCTTTGCTGTGGCAGCAAAAGCTGGACGTTTGTCTTTTTACCACCGGAGGGCGCCGAAAGTGAAAAAAGGCGCTTTTTGAGGATAGAGTCCGCAGGAAAGCAGAGAGGGCCAAATTGTCTGTGGCATTTGATAGGGTTCCAGGAGGCAGTGAGAACCAGCATTACTTTTCCCCGCTGGCACCTTTGCTGTGGCAGCAAAAGCTGGACGTTTGTCTTTTTTGCTCCGGAGGCTGCCGAAAGCGAAAACAGGTGCTTTTGAGGATGGAGTCCGCAGGAAAGCAGAGAGGGCCAAATTGTCTGGGGCATTTGAAAGGGTTCCAGGAGGCAGTGAGAACCAGCATTACTTTTCCCCGCTGGCACCTTTGCTGTGGCAGCAAAAGCTGGACGTTTGTCTTTTTTGCTCCGGAGGCTGCCGAAAGCGAAAACCGGTGCTTTTGAGGATGGAGTCCGCAGGAAAGCAGAGAGGGCCAAATTGTCTGTGGCATTTGAAAGGGTTCCAGGAGGCAGTGAGAACCAGCATTACTTTTCCCCGCTGGCACCTTTGCTGTAGCAGCAAAAGCTGGACGTTTGTCTTTTTTGCTCCTGAGGATGCCGAAAGCGAAAACAGGTGCTTCTGAGGATGGAGTCCGCAGGAAAGCAGAGAGGGCCAAATTGTCTGGGGCATTTGAAAGGGTTCCAGGAGGCAGTGAGAACCAGCATTACTTTTCCCCGTTGGCACCTTTGCTGTGGCAGCAAAAGCTGGACGTTTGTCTTTTTTGCTCCGGAGGCTGCCGAAAGCGAAAAAAGGTGCTTTTGAGGATGGAGTCCGCAGGAAAGCAGAGAGGGCCAAATTGTCTGTGGCATTTGAAGAGGTTCCAGGAGGCAGTGAGAACCAGCATTACTTTTCCCCGCTGGTACCTTTGCTGTGGCAGCAAAAGCTGGACGTTTGTCTTTTTTGCTCCTGAGGTTGCCGAAAGCGAAAATAGGTTCTTTTGAGGATGGAGTCCGCAGGAAAGCAGAGAGGGCCAAATTGTCTGGGCATTTGAAAGGGTTCCAGGAGGCAGTGAGAACCAGCATTACTTTTCCCCGCTGGCACCTTTGCTGTGGCAGCAAAAGCTGGACGTTTGTCTTTTTTGCTCCGGAGGCTGCCGAAAAGCGAAAACAGGTGCTTTTGAGGATGGAGTCCGCAGGAAAGCAGAGAGGGCCAAATTGTCTGTGGCATTTGAAGAGGTTCCAGGAGGCAGTGAGGACCAGCATTACTTTTCCCCGCTGGCACCTTTGCTGCGGCAGCAAAAGCTGGACGTTTGTCTTTTTACCACCGGAGGGCGCCGAAAGTGAAAAAAGGCGCTTTTGAGGATAGAGTCCGCAGGAAAGCAGAGAGGGCCAAATTGTCTGTGGCATTTGATAGGGTTCCAGGAGGCAGTGAGAACCAGCATTACTTTTCCCCGCTGGCACCTTTGCTGTGGCAGCAAAAGCTGGACGTTTGTCTTTTTTGCTCCGGAGGCTGCCGAAAGCGAAAACAGGTGCTTTTGAGGATGGAGTCCGCAGGAAAGCAGAGAGGGCCAAATTGTCTGGGGCATTTGAAAGGGTTCCAGGAGGCAGTGAGAACCAGCATTACTTTTCCCCGCTGGCACCTTTGCTGTGGCAGCAAAAGCTGGACGTTTGTCTTTTTTGCTCCGGAGGCTGCCGAAAGCGAAAACAGGTGCTTTTGAGGATGGAGTCCGCAGGAAAGCAGAGAGGGCCAAATTGTCTGTGGCATTTGAAAGGGTTCCAGGAGGCAGTGAGAACCAGCATTACTTTTCCCCGCTGGCACCTTTGCTGTGGCAGCAAAAGCTGGACGTTTGTCTTTTTTGCTCCGGAGGCTGCCGAAAGCGAAAACAGGTGCTTTTGAGGATGGAGGTCCGCAGGAAAGCAGAGAGGGCCAAATTGTCTGTGGCATTTGAAAGGGTTCCAGGAGGCAGTGAGAACCAGCATTACTTTTCCCCGCTGGCACCTTTGCTGTG